>NC_142887.1:7339000-7507500 GCF_051225735.1 Oryctolagus cuniculus | reverse complement strand
TATATGAGAGTGGTTATTAACTTTAAAAGTGTGAACACATAAAATCTAATAAGGCTATTTAATCAATCTGATTTACTGCACAAGATATCACTCACGTTTATAAAACAAAATTTCTAACAGGCAACAAGGGCTATTTCCATTTTTTCTGTCTTTCCCCCAGAGTCATAGCACTACAGGCAGCTTCAGATAATTTTATAAAAGAGAAAATGTGCTTTATATATCAGCTTCTTTTACCCTCTGTGTTGATTCTAAAGCATGGGGAGGCTTGGGTGTAAATATGCCTGCAAAGTCTTTTACTGTTCCTATTAACATGAAAATGAGCTTGCAAAATGCACTCTGATTGTGTCTAAATCATCCCTGCTCCTGCCCAGCATCACATCATCCAGGACAAAGAACACTGGACTTCTGCAGTAATCACACATTACCAAGCATGCATTGCTTGTGGCACACAGGGCTCCTTTCATGGATTCATTGAAAATCTCACTGTGCAGGCTCAAGGATGTCAGCTAGCGACATGGAATGTGTGCACTCACAATTAATGATGACTAATAAAACAATAGTGTAGTAAATCTCACTGCCAACATTTTGCTGAGGAAAGTTCCCAGCTTGAGCCATTCTTCTTTCCAATCCTGGACCCCGCAGATGGGCTACATTACACAGAGATTGAAACACGCCTCCTTGAGTAGCACAATGGGGTTTAAATTCTGGCTCTGCTAGTTATTACCTGTATGACATTGGAGAAGGAGATTGTACACTCAATGCATTGATTTCTTTATCTACAAAATAAGTAAGGCGACAATGGCCTGTATCTCATGTGATTCCATTGAAGATTAGACTGGCTTCCTGTGTGAATGCACTCAGAACAGGACCTGTTGTATCAATAGCATGAGTTGTTAGCTACTATCATTTAGTATTACTATGGGTAAATATTTTAGGAGCCCCATAGCAAAGACATGATACAGTCAGAGTAGGATGGAATCTAATAAAGGTAGTATTTTAATAGACTGAGGAAAAGAAAGAAAGAAAGAGAGAGAGAGAGAGGAAGGAAGGAAGGAAGGAAGGAAGGAAATGGTATGGCACCAGGGAACCAGTGGCAATGGGAAGACATTGCACCAACACCATAGCCCCAACCCAAAGACAAGGCTGCAGCTGCTGAAACACTGGGGATGGGGCAATGAGAAAAAACAATTTAAAGACACAGAAGTCATGACTTCCATGGAAGGGATGCAGACAGTGCTGAGCCGTGGAAAAGCAGAGTGAAGAGGCTCATAAATTCCTTAGCTTTCCTATCCACATAACACCAACCTTCCGTTGCCCACCGCTGGAGAATCATAACCAGCAGTCAGAGGTCAAAGGGGGCCCTGGAGATTTCACGGTGAAGGGTTGAGCAAAGAGCAGATTCAGCACCGAGGACAGCGACTTTGGCGCACTCTATATAACGCTCACAATTGAGATGAATCAACTGAGCAAATGTTTGATGGGACCAATATAGCCTCATACCCCACTGCCAAGAAATGCTAACAAGACAAAGATAACTGTGGGAATGACTCAGTGCCTTTTGCATCTGGTTCTGGATTGCATACAGGAAGAGTGATAATCCCCATTGAAACAACGTGAGCAAAAATAGAAACACCCACTGGCATTTCTCTAAACTTCATATTTTTTAAATTGCTTCCAAATACTGTGTGCACTCACATTTCAGCCTTGTCATAACTCTGCTGTGATGTGGCTATTTATCCCCATTCTGCAAGTAAGGAAATTAAAGTGTTTACTTGGTTAGAATCAAGGTCCATTGTGTGATCTTTGCCTTAATTTTTTAGAGAAAGCAGAGGGAAATGATGGCCAGGAGGCATAGTATTTCAGAGGACAAGAGAAAATTGCATATTAACTTATTTTCTTCGTCTAACCTTTCTTGAGGGCCACAGGGATTCATCCTCTGTTCTAGACAATCCAGTGGGGACCAAAACAAAGTCCTATATTGAATCCTTGAGCTGTTGTCACCTTTGAAGACCCTGGAAGACCCTCAGGAAGTTAAGAGTTATGCCTCACGACCCCGTCACCCCAACAGATATGAACACATGGATAGATCCACACAGAATCTTGGAAATGTAGGTTCAATGCCCATCAAGTGAGAGATACACAAGATTTGTATACTCACGCAGTGAAATACTATCTAGCAATAAAAATGAATGCAGTCATGATCCATACAATTCCAGAGAATGTTGAAAGTGCGACATTATGTGAAAGAGGAAAGTCACAAGCAACCATCCATCATATAGTTCCATTGATAGGAAGAGCACAGAACAGACAAAGCTAAGAAAAAATAGAGATTCCTGCCTATTTGCAATGAGGGTGGACTAGTAGGCGAGAAACCATTGTGTAACAGCTAAGGGTGTGCAATTTCATTTTAGAGTAATGCAAATGTTGCCTGCCATGGGGATAGATACACAGCTCTTGGAATATGCCAAAACTATTGCTCTGTAAATTTTAAGTGGGTGAATTATATGTTGTTGGAGTTGCTTTCAACAAGGCTGTTTCTGAAAACAATGCACTATGCCCTCTTAAATGACCAAGTTTTATCTAGTGAGACACTGAACTTTGTAACCAAAATCCTTATTGTAAACTTCACATATTTCATTTCATCAGACTTTAGTAAGTGAATAAGTATTTTCATGTAATTGATCATCTTGGCATCTTGGATGTCCTGCTAGATTTTGGTTTTGATTGGATCTTTAGGGGGGATTTTATGGGGAAACATGGACACACACGCACATTTCTAGACTTGATCTTTCCTCCAATTCTACATTAGGTTAAAATGAATAGAGCTATGACTTGCTGAGATTATTTATAAATCTTTACAGAAAACAACTTAATGGGCCGTGCACATTCCTTCAGATGTCGTCACCTGCTTTAGCTCCAAAGAGAAGGAATATTCCTTTTATGTGCTCTCTATTTTGCTTTATATTATTCTTTGATGTTCAAAATTAAAGTCCCTTTGATTTGGTGCCAATACCTTTGCAGATTAAGCCGTCTGCCTTGCTCAGTGTTGAAATAGCCAAACATCTCTTGCCTCAAGAGAATCTCAAGTCTAGCCTGCTCCAAAGCCACCCAGTGGTCCTGAAAAGCCAGACAGAGGCAGCACTGCCCCTTACCACGTGAACCACATCCTAACCCCTGCACACAGCTTACTGGATCCCCTGCCTTTGAGGTTGTGGGTCACGTGGAATAACAGGGAGACACACTTTCTCTCCCTTTGCGTGGAGTAGAACTAAAACTCATTGCTTCCCCAAAGATAACCCATGCCAAGTTATCTTTCTTCCTCATCTCTCAGATCTTTTTGAAGTCTGAGGCAAGTAAAGGAATTTAAGCATTGTGGGGAAAATGCAAAGTATTTCTTCTTCAAAACCCATATGTTACAGATTCAGCATGGCGCTTCAGAATTTCCCATTTTTATTGTTACCTGCTCAGAACCAGGACTTGATGTCACTGCGTGCACCTCTTCCTGTATGTCAGTCTGTGTATCTGGGAGCAGTAGAGACAGGCACTGTCTTTATATGTTTGCATGTGCACAAGACTCCTAGACCCTGGATGGACTTAAGAAAGGGGAAAACTGCCCCCTCTTAAATTTTCCACCAAGCAGTGATCTGTCAGCTCCAGGGGAAATAATAAAACCCATCAGGCTGTAGATGCTCCTCCAACAGTCATGGAAATGTGATGAGTTGTCTGGCAGATTCTTAGGACAATAAATCACGTCTGATCTCGCTGTCCTCGACTCACAAGCCCTGTGTCTGTCGCCACACAGAGACACCCAAGGGGAGATGACGGAGTTCTAGCTCCCTCCCATTTCCCATTCTGTGGGACTGGCCCATGAATAAACACACAATGGATACAGAAAATGGAGTCACAATTTTGAATGAATATTGCGGAAAAGAGAAAGGTTACATCATAAATAAGCTAAATATTCATCTCACTATGTGTTTTCCCAAGGGCAACAAATTACAGAAAATGAATTATCTTGAAACTAGAAGATATAGAATGAAGAGACTTTAATAAAATTAGGGCAGAAATTTGTGAATTAGAAATAAAAGTATACAATCAACAAAATCATCAAATTCAAGAGTTACATCTTTGAGGGGACTGATAAAATTGATATGTCTAGGAAGATTGATGAACAAAAACATGAGAATGAATGAACTGCAAATTCTGAGAGTTAAAAAAAAACATCGCTACAGACCACACAGACATTAAAAAAGAGGAAATTCTCATATAAACATTATTTTTCAAGACATGTTTTCAGATGAATAGCCAAAACTCTATAAAAGCACTGCAAATGTATCAGAAATTTGACAAAATAAATTGAAACTTGAACATTTCTGTATCTTCTTTAAATTTTATTTGAGGTATACAAGCTTCATGCATTTCATACATACAGATTTAGGATCAGAGTGATTCTTCCCACCACCCTGCCCTCCAACCATGCTCCCACCCTTCCTCCTCTCTCTCTCCTACTCCTACTCTTTACAAAGCTCTACTTGCAGTTTACTTTATGCTCATAAGACTAACCCTACAGCAAGTAAAGGGCTCGATCAATAATATGAGGGAAAACACACTGTTCCTCAACAGAAGAGACAGGAGCTGTCAATATTCTGTATCTTGTTAAATAAAGGGAATCAGGTAGCATTTTGGGGAGCCCTATCTAATCTAGTCTTCATACCCTAAGTATATACAATGATATTCTCCCATTGTATTTTCTTCACAGCACTTACCACTGTCTAGCATTCTGCCTTCTTCTACCTATCACCTTCTGCTTCCACAAAATTGTAACTCCACGAGGAAAGAGCTCTCCCTGGTGATCTCCCCAGCCCCAGGATCTGGGGTAAGGCTGACCCTACAAAGTGCTCAGAAACAATTTTTAAGCCAACAAAGACGTAAGAAGGAATGCACTCTAATTGTATTGTAAAGACTTTGACCAATGCAGAAAGTTGTGGCGGTAAATTTGTTGCAAGAGTATAAGCGTATAAGTGGAACACTAGAACATTCCACCCAAAAGAATTACTAGCAGAGAATTTTCCCGTCCTCCCCCTACCTCTGATAAATATCTTGGAAAGTCTCCATGCAAAGTGTCTTTTCAATTTGGAGATCTCATATGTTCTTAACTTTCTCCTCCCCAAACTACTGCTGGTGTCCAGGCTATCATCTCTGCCAGGGGTCTGGTGGCTCAGTGGGCTGTGTCACCACAATGTCCCACATGGCATGGGGACCCATAGGATTAGCAGCCAGGAGAGAGGACACGGGGCGGTCTTATAACACGCATGAAATGTGGCTTTCTGATCACTTCTGTGTGCCTGTGTCTAGCAAAGCCAGGGAAGGCTGACTTACTCTGAAAAGTTTTAGTGTCTATTCTGAGCTGTGGCCATCAGAGCTCTCGGCACCAAATGAGCAGCACAAAAAAACCATTCTGATGCTTAGTGAGGAAAGAAATGTTGTCCAAAACAGACAGTGAGGTTTTAGTGCTAACAATTCTATTTCCTGTCTACCAAGGTTATCTGGATGCATGCAAAGAGACAGCAGAGAGCGTCAAGTTGAGGCATCACGGCTCCTGTCATTAGTTTATGAAGATCACATCCCTACCCTTTTGTCTCTATTTTACGTTAGAAATATTTGCAATGCACAATTTATGAAGGAGAGGGGTAGGGGAGGAAAAGGCCAAGCCTTCACTGTCTTCCAGTTATTACTGGGTTCTTCCGGTTATTCCCGGGTTCTGTGCAGAGATGGCCATGAGACACTGGACGTAGCAAGCCACTTGTCAACATCTGGACACACGATGCCTTTCAGGTTGAAGCTCCTAAACCATCCTCAACCAAAGGACCTCAAACCACCTCACAGACACAACCAACGCGGAAATCTTCAAGGAGGAAGGCTGACGCAGCCTGGCCTGGGGTAGAAACTGATCAGACAGGTGGTGGTGTGGCCGCCAGAGCAGCAGCACCGGTGCCCCAGGGCATCTGGGCACCCGTGTCCTAGAGCCGGGCTCCCCGGGGGGATACAGCCGCCACGAGTCCACACTGCCACATCTCCACGCTGCTTTGAGTGTCTGATCTTATTTGCCTTTCATAATGAGGTTTTGAGACAAGGTTATGTTTAATTTTCTGTTTCACAGATGAGGAACCAGGCTCTGCATAGCAATGGACCTTGTACTCAGAGGTGGAAATAACTCCATGCCCCCGACATGGGGCTCAGCCGGGATGCCCTGCGGCCCTGAGCTGCACTCAGCCTGGACCTGGGGGCCTGGTGTCCCTTCCCGTGGCACGTTTGCACGTGGAAGTTTGTCCCTGTGAGCTCTTCCTGTGCACCCTGGAGGCATAAATCTCTAAATGTCCCGTTCCAGCCTTAGAGCTTATGACCGTCTTTCTCAAGACCTCGCAAGCTCTCCTGCAGAAAGGAAGCCACCGAGAAAGGTGGGAGCCAGGACCCCAGCCTCAGCAGACGCCTTGTTCTGAGTTTCAAAACACGCTCCTGTCAGACGGTACAGGAGTGGCCACCTTTTCTCTGTGGGAGAGCCAGTTAGCGACCATGATTCCCTATCACAGCTCTCAGAAACCTCCCCCCACCCCGTCTCCCTTCCAGCAGTGTTGAGTTCAGACTAAATTCCTGTCTCTCTGCCCTGTTGTAAAACCTTCGAATAATCCCTCCCTAATCTTCCTAACAGGTCCGGTGCAGCTCGGCTTCCGCAGTTTGGAACAAGGAGTGCATGGTAAGTTGCAAGCGGGTCCTGGAGGCCCAGGTATAGGGGTGGACGGGGTGGGCAAGGCAAGCCTGGCCAGATGTAAGAAACAGGGAATAAGGAGGAGTCCAGGGAGGCGGAGACCCCACCCCCATAGCAGTCCTCCCTGGGGGTCCCCCAGGAAGAAGGATCCAACTCTTGATGTCTGGGGCGTGTGGATTTTATAAGGAAATAGAGTTTCAGCAAGTGAATGGTCTTGGAATCAGACCACCCTTAGTTTAGGATGGACCCTAAATCCAGCCACTGCTGTCCTTGTAAAAGAGCGATTTGGGACGCAGGGACCAGGGAGGAAGGGTTAGGAAGACAGAGAAGGACTTGAGCACTGTGGCCGCTAGTGCTGCCCGGGAGCCCGGAGCCACCGGGAGCCGCCCCAGAGGGAGGGAGCGTGGCTCTGCCTGCAGCTTCGCTGGGGCTGTGGGGGAAGAACTTCCTGCTGTTACTGCTGCCACAGCTTGGGTAACGCGCTGTGTCCGAGGCAGAAGCCCACACTGCCATGTAAGAGCCCCATGGATGCCGTCACTCTGAGGACACGTGGGCTGAGATCCCCAGATGCACCAGAAACTATCGGAAACAGGCAGCCTGGCGACCTTGAACGTAGCTACGGCTCAGCGATCCGTGTCTCGCACCTTCCCCTGCCGAAGATCACAGCAAACCCTCGGCCCTCTGTGGGCTTCATTATCTCACCTGCCAGGAGGCTGCGAGGGGAACAGTGCTGCTGGGGGCAGAGGACACGCGCTGCGGCTGGAGTGCACTGCATCTGACACCGAGTCACACCAGGAGGGGCAGGGGTCAACTCATTGGCGTCCCTGCTACTGCACACCTGGGAGGCGGCAGGTGATGGCTCAAACACGTGGTCTCTGCCACCTTTGTAGGGCACCCGAACTGAGTTCACTGCTCCTGGCTCCAGTCTGGCCCAGCCTTGTCTGCTGTGGGCATTTGGGGAGTAAAACACTGGAGGGAGATCTCTCTCTCTCTATCTCTCATTAAATAAATATATAAATAAAATTTAAAAAATTAATCGCATAGTGAGGAATTATTGTCCATATGTCACCCACTGTATCCTTTGGGTACATGAAGGAATAGTCTTTTTGGTGACAGCAGTTTTTTCAAGTGCTTGCATCTCCTATATATAAAGAGAGGGAGAGAGAAAGAAAGAGAGAGAGAGAGAGAGAGAGAGAGAGAGAGAGAGAGACAGCGCTGACCCATGCTCGGAATTTTGGCAGTGCAATTCCAGTGTGAGTGAGGTCCAAGTCAGGAGGGCGGGGCAGGGCTGTAAGGATTGACAGCACCCAGGCCACGTGCACTGCCTTGCCCCCAATGTCCCCCCTCCCGCCAATGCACTTTGGGGAGTGAACCCACCAATGCAGCCGAAGGCGGACGCCCACTCCCCGTGCAGCTGAGCCTCCCTTTCCGTCAAGCTCCGAAGACCGGACTGCTTCCTGGAGACCACCGCGTGCACTGGAGCCCCACCCCAAATCCCGGCTCCATTAGGCTGTGCCGGAGCCCCGCCCCTAGCAAGGCAGTCCCCTGAGGCCACCAGCACTCTTGTCCCAGTGGGTACCACCCCTTGGTCTTCCAGGAAATCCTGCCATTCTCTTCACCTCTGTCTGTGTCTCCCAGCTGTGTTCTGACACAGAGGGAGACAAGAATGGACCAGCTGGGGCTCTCAGTGCCTACAGCACTATCTGGGGGCCCCCATCCTCGGAACAATTCTTCAGGTAGAACTGCACAAAACTGTTTCTCTGCAGTCACTTCTTATTTTTTTTTAATTTTTTCATTTTTTTTTTTTTATTTTTTTGACAGGCAGAGTGGACAGTCGTGGTATTTTCTCCACTATGAGACGTCCTTGGAAAGTGCATCATTGTGTCAACTGCAACGAGTACAAAGAAACAGAGCAGGTGCACTGAGGGTGTGGGGTTGTCAGCAGGCAGTGCCTGAGCCGGGGCCCAGACCCCTGCAGCTGAGCACAACACCTGACCCCCAACTCATCCGCACCCCACGCCCCTCAGTCTGCAGTTCCTGCTGCTTACTGTCTACACACGTGTCCACTTGCTCAGCCTCCCAGATCGCAGCTTTCCTAAATAAAACACAATTAGTTTTATTTCTCCTTGTTCCAAATTCCAGTGGGCAGAACTCTCCACGGCAGCTAGTCCCTGATCATCCTTCTTTGTGAACCTGCTGCTCACCCCAGGTCTGAGGTTTATCGGGGGAGGGGGGGCGGGCAGCTCCCCAGGGGCTCTGCCCTGCCCCCGAGCCTGACCCAGCAGTCACCTGGAATGCGCTCCTGTCACTCAGAGATGCTCCACCCACTGCAGATCCCTGAGGAATGGGTGTCCAGTGTCCTGCATGAGTCCCTGGGCACCAAAACAATTTCTTATTGAAAGAATGGCAATCATATTAACATTGAACCACCCAAGTCCTTGACTAAAACGAAAGGATTTTTTGAGCATGCTTTGTGAATCCAGGTCTCGGAGAGAACCCAGATAGAATTCCGACTCCCGCTCGGGGACACGCAGAGCCCTCACCCCACGCAGGCCCTGTGCCAGCGTCTTCCAGGTGGTGCAGGTCTGCAGGGCGACGGGACCTCCAGCGGCCTGGGAGGCGGCTCAGCGGCAGCAAACGGCTTTGAAACGGCCGCCAGTGCTCTCCTCACTGCTGTCAGAAACAAATATGATAAGGAGGGAAAAAAACGGAGAGGACCCTTAGCAGCCCTCAGTGCTGTTAAATCCAGCCATGGAAAACAGGTCTTTGGGGACTGGCACTGTGGTGCAGCAGGTTAAGCCTCTGCCTGCAACATGAGCATCCCTTATGGGCACTGGTTCAAGTCCCAGCTGCTCCATCTCAGATCCAGCTCCCTGCAAATGTGCCTGGGAAAGCAGCACAAAGTGGCCCCAGTGCCTGGGCCCCTGCACCAATGCAGGAGACCTGGATGGAGCTCCTGGCCCCTGGCTTCAGTCTAGCCCAGCCCCAGCCGTTGCAACCATTTTGGGGAGTGAACCAGTGGATGGATGACTGCTCTCCCCCTCTCTCTCCATAACTCTGACTTTCAAATAAGTAAAATAAATCTTTCTTTAAAAAAAGAAAAAAGAATTTTGGTGCAAAAGAATTTTCAAACCTATGCATAAGCTATTTCATTCTAATGATTTTTTTGAAATCCTTCATGTGCATGGATTTCAGATTTTTTTGCATCAAAATCAATTTATCTTTTAATTCCATTTTCCATAAAATTTTGGAAGTAAAAAAAAAAAAGAAAAAAGAAAAGCAGATCTTTGCAGTCTAATAGCATTTTTAGAAAACTAAAATGATTAAAATTATAACACAGCAGTTTTGATCTCATTCTGCTATGTCTCCACTGTGAAATAATGCTCAGAGATAAGCATCATTTTAAAGAAAAGATAAATGCAGATCATGCTGCCCCCTAAAGCAAACATGCATCCCCAGTTTCTCCTCCCCTCTTATTTCCACTTGGGGCGGTAAAAATAGTCACAACACTGACTCATATCTCCCTCAAAGACTGGATTTGCTATCACTGGAGCCGTGTTCTCTCTCACGCGTGTCCGTGCTCCTGGGGTGGGCGCTGCCTGGCTGGAGCCGTGTTCTCTCTCACGCGTGTCCGTGCTCCTGGGGTGGGCGCTGCCTGGCTGGAGCCGTGTTCTCTCTCATGCGTGTCCGTGCTCCTGGTGTGGGAACTGCCTGGCTGGAGCCGTGTTCTCTCTCACGTGTGTCTGTGCTCCTGGTGTGGGCCCTGCCTGGCTGGATCCGTGTTCTCTCTCATTTGTGTCCGTGCTCCTGGTGTGGGCACTGCCTGGCTGGAGCCGTGTTCTCTCTCACGTGTGTCCGTGCTCCTGGTGTGGGCGCTGCCTGGCTGGAGCCATGGTCTCTCTCACGCGTGTGCGTGCTCCTGGTGTGGGCACTGCCTGGCTGGAGCCGTGTTCTCTCTCATGTGTGTCTGTGCTCCTGGTGTGGGAGCTGCCTGGCTGGAGCCGTGTTCTCTCTCACGCGTGTCCATGCTCCTGGTGTGGGCGCTGCCTGGCTGGAGCCGTGTTCTCTCTCACACGTGTCCATGCTCCTGGTGTGGGCACTGCCTGGCTGGAGCCATATTCTCTCTCATGTGTGTCCGTGCTCCTGGTGTGGGAACTGCCTGGCTGGAGCCGTGTTCTCTCTCACGTGTGTCCGTGCTCCTGGTGTGGGCACTGCCTGGCTGAGCCGTGTTCTTTCTCATGTGTGTCTGTGCTCCTGGTGTGGGCACTGCCTGGCTGGAGCCGTGTTCTCTCTCACGTGTGTCCGTGCTCCTGGTGTGGGCGCTGCCTGGCTGGAGCCATGGTCTCTCTCACGCGTGTGCGTGCTCCTGGTGTGGGCACTGCCTGGCTGGAGCCGTGTTCTCTCTCACGCGTGTGCGTGCTCCTGGTGTGGGCACTGCCTGGCTGGAGCCGTGTTCTCTCTCACGTGTGTCTGTGCTCCTGGTGTGGGCACTGCCTGGCTGGAGCCGTGTTCTCTCTCACGCGTGTCCATGCTCCTGGTGTGGGCGCTGCCTGGCTGGAGCCGTGTTCTCTCTCACACGTGTCCATGCTCCTGGTGTGGGCACTGCCTGGCTGGAGCCATATTCTCTCTCATGTGTGTCCGTGCTCCTGGTGTGGGAACTGCCTGGCTGGAGCCGTGTTCTCTCTCACGTGTGTCCGTGCTCCTGGTGTGGGCACTGCCTGGCTGAGCCGTGTTCTTTCTCACGTGTGTCTGTGCTCCTGGTGTGGGCACTGCCTGGCTGGAGCCGTGTTCTCTCTCACGTGTGTCCGTGCTCCTGGTGTGGGCACTGCCTGGCTGAGCCATGTTCTTTCTCACGTGTGTCTGTGCTCCTGGTGTGGGCACTGCCTGGCTGGAGCCGTGTTCTCTCTCACGCGTGTCCATGCTCCTGGGGTGGGCGCTGCCTGGCTGGAGCCATGGTCTCTCTCACGCGTGTGCGTGCTCCTGGTGTGGGCACTGCCTGGCTGGAGCCATGGTCTCTCTCACGCATGTGCGTGCTCCTGGTGTGGGCGCTGCCTGGCTGGAGCCGTGTTCTCTCTCATGTGTGTCCGTGCTCCTGGTGTGGGCACTGCCTGGCTGGAGCCATGGTCTCTCTCACGCATGTGCGTGCTCCTGGTGTGGGCACTGCCTGGCTGGAGCCGTGTTCTCTCTCATGTGTGTCCGTGCTCCTGGTGTGGGCACTGCCTGGAGCACATTTGTGGTGACCCTCCCAACAAAGGGTCGAGACGTTGGCTTAGCATGGCTGACACACGAGTCAGCAATCGCAAACAGCACAGGGACTGAGCACAGCTGTGGAGTCGATGAGGCGGGCAGGTTACGAGGCGACGGGGTGGAGCGGGCTGTGGGAACAGAGGACCTCGGTTTCTCCTTTCAGCGGACACTGTGTGTGCGTGTGAAATGTACGTGTGTGTGCACATGCATGTATGTGTACATTTAGCATGTGGATATGTGTATACCTGTAAATGTGCATGCACACACATCTATGGGTATATGTGGCATGTGTGTGGGTGTGTACGTGTGTGCACTCACATGTATGTGTACATATGACATGTGTGTATGTATATGTGTATGGGTGTGTGCATATAGTATGCGGATATCAGTGTACGTGTGTGTGTGTGTATCTGTGTGTATATGGCATGTGTGTACTGTGTGCATGTGTGTGCACACGTGCATGTGTGCATATAGCATGTGTATGTCTGATCACATGTATGTGTATGTATGTAAATTTCTATTGTGCCATGTGTGCATGTGTGTGCACGTGTGCATGTGTGTGGTATGTATGTGTATACGTGTGCATATGTTTGTGTGTATGAAGTCCCTCAATTTGCAGAGGAGAGTTAAAACCCTCCTTGTTTATTAAACACTGCCTGAAGGACAACATAAAGCCCTCTTGCAGGACCCACAGCCCACCAGGTGTTGGCGAGGGGCTTTGGACCTCGATCCCCTCAGGAGAGAGAGAGCTGGGTGTAAGTGGAGTTGGCACCCAGGCTCCCGACTCAACAAGACCAAGAGGTGGAGCCCCGTCCTTTGATCCCACTGCCTTCTTGGAAGTCAGCATTGGAGCTGGGCTGGGGGAAGGAGCAGCACTAAACAGAGACGGGACGTGTGTGAGGTCACTGCTTAACTGGTGCCCGCTCACAGCACAATCCGCAGGCACCCGTATCCTTCCTTCTCCTTCTCCTTCTCCTCCCCTGTGCCCACCCACAAACCTAAATCCAGAGGAGCAGAGGCCGATGTCTGCTACCCACAGCCTATACTCCGGGTGCAGTTCCCTTACGCTGTGTTCTTCTGTATAAATACCGAAAACAGTGCTCATCAGTTTAGAGTGACAGTTTCTGAGTGACAGAAACTCCCAGACTGGCACAACCATAAAGACATTTCTAATGCAGTAGGAGGATCAGAGCAGCAGTAGCTTCAGGGGCTGAGTACGGACACAGGACTCAAGCTCTTGCCCGGGTCCTCCATTCCTGGGCGACGCTGTCCTAGGTTGGCTGCAGATGGCTCCAGCAGCTTCAGGCGCCTCATCCAGACATCACGGCGAGCACAGCGGGTCACAGAGAAGATTCTTCCCGTGGCCCTCCCTCAGCAGTCTGCAAACTTCTCCCCAACAGAGCTCCCTCTTCATCGGCCAACACTGGGTCACGTGAGCATTACCACCCTGGGGTCAGCCCACCCCGGGGGCTGGAGCGGATTCAGATCCTCCAGGGAGCAGCTGCACATGGGAAGAGAAGCCGTTCTCACCAGACTGACTCGGTGCTGTGCCACAGATTCCCACGGCTGGGCAGGCAGCAAGAGTGTGCATAGCAACAGTGCACAATCCAAGTCCGTCCGTCCAACCATGGGGTCCCACCCTCACCAGCCAGGGCGCGCGCATGGGTTCATTCATTCTGGGATTTTGGTGTCACGCACAGCTTCCAATGGAAGCCAAAGAACAGGAACCCTGAACTGATGGCTGTCCTTGTTCAGTCTTTCCCAGCTTGTGAAACAGGACTGTGGGTTGATGCGGGTCTGCATCCAGCTTCCTTTCGCTTCTCGGTGCCATTTTTGTAGCTGCAAGAGAGTCCTTTGTGATGTGTTCAGGGCGTGGGGTTGTCCTTGCTTTCACAACTCTGCGGGAGCTTTGTGTAATTTCTCACCATTAACCTCTGCTTTGAAGTGACAAGAAATGCTCGTTTAGCCTAACCCTTAGGTATTATACCAATATGGATTAATTCCTGATACTGTTGAGACCTAAATTTTGAGTAGACAAAAATAGATTCAGAAAACAAAATGGAGCTGGAGGCGGATGGTTAGCCTGGTGGTGAAGATGCCCAGATCCCAGATCCCAGATCCAAGTACGGGGGCTGATTCCTGGCTCCAGCTCCTGACTCCAGCTGCCCAGCAACGCAGACCCTGGGAGGCAGCAACGATGGCTCGGGCGAGGGGCTTCCTGTCACCTACGTGGGAAACCTGGACTGAGCTCTTGAGCTCTCAGCTCCTGGCTTGGATCCTGGCTCGGCCACCACAGACGTTCAGGGTGTGAACCACAGACACTCACCCTCTTGCTGAGTGTGTTTGTGCATGTGGGTCTGCCTGCATTTGTATTTAAAAATGGGTCTCGACATTTCTGTACGTTCAGAGCTGAGACTCCTCATGGAATTACTGGAAATTCCATCGGAGCAGATGCAAAACGCACTCTAGAGGGAGGACCAGCATGGGGTCCGTGTCTCGGGTGTCCCCGTGGGGCCAGGCTGCCTCGTGTACAGGGACCTTGAAGTCTTGACCCTTCCTGCTGAAGGTGTGAAGTTTGCCACTGAGACCTCCTTTGCCTGCCGGACAGGAGCATCGGGCAGAGAGCCTGCAGGTGCGCCCAGGAGGTGCTGGGCGTCCGTGTGTGTGCAGGGAAAGGGGGGCTGCTCAGCAAAACAAGCAGCTGGAGACCACAGACCTCAACCAGCCGCCTCTCAGAATTAAAGGAAACAATCCTTGGGCTTCGTATCGGGATTGACATTGCATTTTTATCTCATTTTATTTTATTAAGGATTTACTGATTTATTTGAAAGTAAAAGCTACAGAGAGGAAGACACACACACAGAGAGAGAGAGGGAGAGAGAGAGAGAAAGAGAGAGAGAGCGAGGCATAGAGAGAGAGGGATCTTTCATCTGGCTGGCTCATTCCCCAGGTGACCTTAATAGCCAGGTTTGGGCCAGGATGAAGCCAGGAGCCAGCAGCTTCTTCCAGGTCTCCCACATAGGTGGCAGAGGCCCAAGCTCTAGGGCCATCTTCTGCTGCTTTTCCCAGGCCATAGTGGGAGTTGGATCAGAAGTGGAGCATCCGGGACTCGAACCAACACCCATATGGGAAATTGAGGTTGCAGTCGGCAGATCTGCCCGCTATACAACTGTGCCAGCCCCCACATTGCTTTTTTAAAGGCAGCATTTGTTTAACAGATAGCTTTAGGTTTCCAGAGAGACACGCAGGATTAAACCACACCCGGACATGAGCTGTGTGGATTGAAATCTGCTCCCTTAGGCGGGATGGAGGCAGCTCAGAGCCGAGTCGTCAGCCGGCTCAGAGCTTAGAAGATCAGCACACAGCTAAATCCTGCCCACTCTGTATTTTTGTTAATACTGCGTTTGCTGGAATAGGGACGCCCTCGCCCATTTTCAAACCATCCCTGGCTCCCGCTGTGCTCTGAGAGTGGCAGCCAGCAGTGGCCGCAGAGCCTGTGGCCAAGCCCCCCGTGTCCCTCTTGCTCCTCTGCAAAGTGTTCTAGCATCCTGCACAGAGGCCACGTCTGTCTCCTCCCCTCAGTAAAGTTCCTGTGAGTAAGGGACAGTATCGGCTGCACGGGTGGGCCTCCCCTCCCATCGGGGGTCCTCACATCCCAGCGTCCCCGTGCCTCGGAGACCACGCTGTGGTGAACAGGGCCCCTCTCACAGCTGCCCGCCTGGCGGCTCTTGCTTAGCACCCTGGAGCGGGCTCCCTGCCACTCGCCGGACCCCTGCTTGTTTTGCACACACAGCCAGAGCTGCTTCCCCCAGGACAGGACGGCGGAGGTGTGTGTGGACACGGCTCGCCCACCTGCACAGGGCTCACGGTGCCGCCGCATCCTGCGTGGCCTCCTTCTGTCCAAATGCTGGGCGGTGTCCGCCAGTGGTGCGGATGTATTTCACATCGTCGCACAATTTACAAAGGAAGGACTCTCGCAGCGTGCAGTGTACTCGCGTGGTCTTGCAGCGTGCGGTGTACTCCCTCGGTTTCACAGCGTGTGGCATCCTTGCAACGCTCTGTCCTTTCCTTCACTCGTGGATGCTGGCATTGCTTCCGCATCTCGCCACGATGAGCAAGGCCACACGGGCCGTGGGCACCGCAGCACTGCTCCCTCCTGGAGACCCCAACCCAGTTCACAAGGCGGCGAGGACATCACATACAGCCTCAGGCCCAGAGACCACGCCGCATTCCTGGTGGAGGGGGAGACCAGAGGGGCGCAGGGGTCCCTGTGAGCCTGAAGGGGCGTGGTCAGACTCCTCCACCAAGTCAGCAGGAGGAACCGCGTGGTGCAAAGATGGGACGTGCATTTTCTGCAATTGGGCCAGAAATTTTGTTCAGTGATCCTGGACCAGGAAGGCCTTGCTCAATCCATTTGATTCGGTGCTGGCGGGAAAGTGTAGCCGAAGCCTGCAGCTGGGAGGCACGGTTAACAGCTGACCAAAAGACCTGTGAGAGCAAGACCCGGTCCCCTGGCCCTGAGGTCAGGGACGTGCAGTGAACACACACGCACCAGCTGCCGGGGCACACGAGTCCCCCCTCCTCCTCATAAAACAGAGAGGCACCCAGATTACAGAGAGGGCAAGCGCGTCTCCCGGGGAATAAAGGTGGCTGCAGAGTTCAGCACCCAAGGCTCACCCACCCCCATGATGACGATGACGGACACTCACGGTGGGTGCTCGGGGCGATGCCTTGTATAGAAAATACGCTTGGTGCTTACCGACTCAACAGGGATCCCTAGGAAACCGGTTCATCGTCCTCCAGCGCTGTGACGGGGAACGGAGGACAGTCTGAGGTTCACGGAGTTTGCTCCCTGACTTTGCAGCCTCCCCCACTCAGCTCACCCACAGGTCCTTGCAAACCCAACACAGGCACAGAGCAACCCGAGGGCGGTCCCCCCTCTTCTCTCCACGCAGAAGACGGAACGGTCCTGCTTCTGGCTGATCACCAGGGGTGGGGACGTCGTGGAGGTCAGAACACCCCTGCCCTCGCATGCACACACACACACACACACACACACACGTGAACGATGGAGACAGGCACTCCAGAACAAAAGCCCTGCTCGCACCAAGTCACAGTGACTCTGTAGATGAAGTTTAAGGCGAACGATGTTTTAACTGGAGGGAAATGGAGTCTCCTGGGTTTAGCTCCTCACCCCGCTTCCTCCTGCCCGTGTTCGGTGGAGGAGGTGGTGCAGGCGAGGTCTCCATGCCCTGCCCCGGGCCAGGTGGGCGCAGAGTTACCCAGAAATCCCACCGAAGCGGCTTTGGACAGCTTTCCTTCACCCAGCCCATTTCTGGGATGCTGCACGTTCATTCATTTTTTTTTTTTTTTCAAAACAAATCGGAAACTTTCAAAAGCTGTGTGCAAAAGGAGAGCGTACGCTTTCTGTGCCCAGCCTGTTTCCGTATGCAACGCCCGACGTCCAGCCCGGTCCCGAGAAGCGGCGGCGTTCTGCAGACCCGGGGGAAGCTCCTGAGGAGCAGGTGGGTCCCGCGCAAACTCAGTGAATGAGCGCTGTTTGAAATCCTAACTGGGAAAAAACACAATCAGCATCGCGCCCCGTCACTGTCCACGGCGGCGCCAAGCCAGAATTACATTTACAAGCTAAATTTTCAGAAAAAGCTTTGCATGAACAAAAGGAATAAAAATTGCTAGGATTTAGATGGACAAAGACAGCTGAATTAAAAAAGCTCATCTTTTATTAACCAATGCATTTTGCATAAGAAGTTTATTTTACTGGCTTAGGCAAACATAATCAAGCATTTTGCATAATCACGGAAATGATTGGGCTATGACAATTTAATGTGATTTTGTAAAACCATAATTTTGCTGGGGCTCAGAGGAGACTTGTTGTCTTAACTTCTTAATCTCATCGACGGTTTCTGAGAGCAGTTTCCAGAGACCAAGGTCGCACAGCGACTACGAGCGCCCCGGCTCCCGCCTGAAATCTTCCAGAAGCCAGGGCTCTCCAGGGCGCTGCCGGATCAGGAAGCCAGGAGCCGGCCTGCAGGCTGCTCCCTGGGCAGGAATCAGGTCGAAGCTGCTCTCACGAGCTGTCTGCAGACTGGAAGACCACCATCACACGCTGTAGGGGCCAGGTCTCTCTGTTGTTCTTGATTTTCATGGTAAACATGACTCCACAAACACAAATCCAAAGAAATGGGGCTGGCATTTGGCACAGCCAATCAGAGCGCCTGGTTCAAGTGCCCGAGTCCTGCTTCCAACCCCAGCTTCCTGCGACCATGCACCTGGAAGGCAGCAGGTGACGGCTCAAGGACCGGGACCTTGCCGCATGAATGGGCGACCAGGACTGAGTTCTGGGCACTTGGCTTTGGCCTGATCCAACCCTGCCTCTGGCTCTGGTGGGCATTTGCAGAACAAATCAATGGATTACAGGCTCGCCCGTTGCTCTCTTTCTCTCTGCCTTTCAAATAAATAGAAATAGGAAAATAAATATTTTAAAGAAAGAAAGAAATGAAATAACCTATACAACATTCACAGATGCTTCCAGAAAACCACAGAGCAGAGACTCCACTTTGGCCAAAAGCAGCAGATCCAGGATCTGCCTACAATTGTGGTTTCCTGTTACTCCTGGCTATCTCCAGTGATACAGCTGGACATGGATTCCTTCCATTAAATGGGAAAGTTTGTGGGGAAAACGTCTCTGACTTTTAGGAGCTGCTTTATCGAGAGTTAGACCAAAGGGGGTGCAATTTGTAAGCACAGATATCGTCCAGCATTGTGTTTAGCTGAAAAGGATCCTCGCCTGGGGTGGGGGCGGGGCTGTGTGGGTGAGCTTCAGGCCGGGTCCACCGTGTGCAGCTGCTCCTGGCCAGTGCTGCCATCAGCCTGATCCCCTGAGCTGAGAAGACGCAAGAGGTGGCCCAGGAAGAAAGAGGGCACCAGAGTTCAGGAAGAGGGGTACCCAGAGGGGAGGGCACCCCGAGATCTGGGAAGGGCTCCCAGAGTGCCGAGCAGGGACGGGATCAGCACCCAGAGTGGGGAGGCCTCGTAGGGTTGGAGAACACGAGGTGCAGCTGCTGTGGCTCCCCGATCCCACCCTGCCCCGCAGGACCACAGAACCATGACCATGGACCGCCGGGAGGAGCACTCACAGAGGCCTTGCTCCCCAGTGCAGAGGAGCCCAGTGTAGACCAAGTGCTGCCCTGGTCCCATCTACACACATCATAAAGGCAAGACCAGAAGGAGCAAATGAGTTCCAAGAACAGCTTCCCCACAGGACCCTGAGGTTGTACAGGAACGCGGAAATATCTAGCTTCCAGCAAGACAGCACTGGCATCGGCGGCTACGGAGACTGACCTAACGGGGCGGGGAAACAGAGTGGGGAAGAGCAGGGTGACGGCTCAGAGCAGACCTGGGTCCAGCTGAACGGCTGCTCTGGGTCTACAGGCACAAGAAGAGAGTAGAGCCATGGAAGACGTTCAAGGAGATAAAAATCTAACTCCTTCTTAAGGTGCATCTACTTATTTTTATTTATTTGAGAGGCAGAGAGAAACAGGAAACAAGGAGGAGAGAGAGAGAGAGAGAGGAGAGAGAGAGTCTCCCATCTGCTGGTTCACTCCCCAAATGCCCACACCATCCAGGGACAGGCTGAAGCTGGGAGCCACCAGCTCCATCCGGGTCCCCACATAGGTGGCAGGGAACCAAATACTCCGTTAGCAGGAAGCTGGGTTGGGGGCAGAGGTGAGACTTGAACCCAGGCACTCAGTTCTGGGGTGTGGGCACTGCAAGCGGGGGCCTAACCCTCTTGATGCCAGAACGCCTGTCCCAACGGTTGAACTTTTAAAGATGGAACTCCAGGCGCCGGAGACGCAAACGCTGTTGAAGGAGATTCAGGAACGGCACGTGGCTAAGGAGGGCGTTGACCTTCCGTGCGCAGCGTTGAACAGGAATGAAACACAGCACAGAGAGAGAAGGGGGAAGCTCCGGGAGTGGTGGGGCGGCTGCCGGCAGCAGGGACTGAACGGGGTGGTGGTGGGGGCAGAGAGAGGAGAAAACACTGCAGAGTCAGCTTCCGAGGGGTGGCTGGGCGTTTGGAGGTTCACTTGCGGCCTGGGGCGCCCGCACTCTCAGTCCCTGGGGTTCAGTCCAACTTTGCTTCTGATGCAGCTTCTCATCGGGGAGGCAGCAGGGCGGGGCGAGCACTCGGGTCCCTGCCACCCGTGTGGGAGACGGGGACGGAGGTCTGGGTTCCTGGCTTTGTCCTGGCCCAGCCCCAGCCCTTGTGGCCATTTGGGGTGTGGAACAGGAGATGAAATGCTTCTCTCTCTCTCTCTCTCTCTCCCCCCCCCCTTTCCTCTCTCCCTCACTCCTTCTCTGTCTCTTGATCTCTTTCTCTCCCCCCCTTCAAATAAAATCAATAAAAATTTTAAAATAATGTCCAAATGAAAACAGTCAACTCATGAATCTGAGAAATGTGCGCAGAGTAGGTGCGGGCTTTTCCTCCCGCCGTCACAGTGGGACACATCTTGGGCAATCGCTCAGAATCGATCCACTCCTGCCGAGTGGAACTAAACGGTTTCTAATGGAATATGCACAGCACTCCCGGCTTATGATGGCTCATTGCAGATAAACTGTCTTTCATTGTTACTAAATTTGCTCTTATTTACAAAGTTGCTCCATGTTTTAGCAACAAATATTGCAATACACAGGCACTCAGGTGAGACCATTTTCCTGTTCATGAAAGAGACTCCCCACGAGGCATCTGCAAGCCCCTGAAAGGATGGTGGCTCTCTGGGGTGTGGACGTCCCAGATGGTGTCACCTCTGGGTGGCTCGTCCCTTACTTTGGCTTCATGCACATGTCACTAACACATCGTTAACAGTGTCTCCACATAAAGCCAGATGTGGAGGGGGCTGGTGCTGTGGTGTAGTGGGTAAAGCCACCTCCTGCAGTGCCAGCATCCCATATGGGCACTGGTTCGAGGCCTGGCTGCTCCACTTCCGATCCAGCTCTCTGCTATGGCCTGGGAAAGCAGCAGAAGATGGCCAAGTCCTTGGGTCCCTGACACCCATGTGGGAGACCCAGAAGAAGCTCCTGGCTCCTGGCTTCGGATCAGTTGCAGCTATTTGGGGAGTAAATAGATAGAAGACCTCTCTCTGTCTCTGTCTCTCTGTCTCTGCCTCTCTGACTTTCTGCCTTTCAAATAAATAAATAAATAAATATTTTTTAAAAAGTCGGGTTATAAGAAGAGACCCTGTTTGAACTGTGTCAGCTGTCACATGCCCGTGACATGAAGTCTATCCCTTGTTGGTCGCGTGGATCTTCCCCCTTCTCACAGAAGCTTTGAGGGCAGGACGAGGTCGCGTCTCCTCTCTCACTGAGACAGTTGCTGGGAAAGACAACTACCCCCAGCCCATCAGAAAATGGGGCAACTCTGACTCAAGCACCACTTTGTCAGTGATGCGTTTCCCACCCGATGGGCTCTGTTCCTGGGAGGTGTCTGCTCTTGGTCCTTCCAGAAGAGCGCCGGCCCCCTGTGTTGGGGTGTAATTCGCACACACCCCATTCCCTGGGCATGCCCAAGGTGTGACAAACACACGTGGTCGTGCGATCGCGCCACATCCGGCGCACGGGAGCCGCCCACCGTCACAGACAACGCAGGCTCTCTCTGGGCAGGAAGCTGGATCAGAAGCAGCCAACGGGGCATGGGCACCCTGAGCAGGGAGTTAACCACTGCGCCAAACACGCACCCTGTATGCCAGGTTTTTGATAAAGCCTTCCAGGTCTTCAGAGTTAAACAGTTATTGGAAAGAAGATGCAGAAGCAGAGAGCATTTGAGAGAGCAGAAAACTGTTCTAGCTGAGAAGTATCATGAGGGGCGCCCGGTCAATTGTATTCAGCATCAACGTTTCAACCGCTCCATTGCTGTTACAAAATTCGATCTCTTCCAGGGGAATGAAAGACAGGCCGGGTCCGGAGTGGGCATCAGAATTCCCGTCTTTCTTTCCTCACTTCTGAAGTAACTCGTGAACGTCTGTGGATTTTCTGAGGCTACAGAGTGTTGGATGCAGCACAATGAATGCTGCGGGTCATCACAGGCGCTGGTGCAAGACCCTGAGAGGCCCGGCTGGCCGAGCTCACACAAAGGAGCCAGGGTCAGGCCCTGCGGGAATGTTCCAGACCCCAGGCCTTGGCTGGCTGGATGGGCCGGTCCAAGAGGTGAGAAGACGGACCACGATGTGACCTGAAACTCAGAACAAGAAAACCACCGAGACGTCTCGGGGGCTTAAACTGCCTTTAGTTTTCTCTTAACTGACTAAACAACGGATTCAAAATAAGCTTATTGTGAAATTTAGGATTACAAATACAATTCCAAGAACTCATCTTCTTGGATGGACTGCCCACATATACAATAAATGCACCTAAATATATTGCGTTTCAGTGCTTGTTAATCTAACCGGTAAAAGAACCACGCCCCCTTGGGTGGCCTATGATCCACACGGTGTGACTGACAGGCCCTGGAGGTAGCCTTCGAGAACACACACCTTGTCCAAGAGCTTCGAGGAGGTTGACATCTTGCCCAGCACTTGATCTGTCTGAGACCAAACTGACGCCCAGAGGGCTCGTTGGGGCTTCTGAGCCCGGAGTGCGGGCCCTGCCCCTCTGAGGCCGTCCTGGACTCTGTGGCTCCCCGCCTGAGGCAGAGGGGGGCTGCAGGTGAACTGGGGGCACAGAGGGCTGGCAGGGCCCAGGCCTGGTGGGCGTGCAGGGGAGGGAACTTGAGAAGCGGCGTCTGGAAGAACAATGAGAGGCACACTGGAGAGACGCACGGCTTTCCACTAGCAGGGCAAAGGGGTCGGCACACAGATGGGGCCCCTGGTGAGGCCCAGCCCGCCGGGTCCCCCCGAGTGCAAATGTAAGCAGGACAGACTAGAACCCAAGGGCATGGGGGAGGCAGAGCGGGCAGGGGTCTCCACCCACCAGGAGCAGGTGCACAGAGGTCATCACAAAAGGGATACAAGGCAGGAGACAGGGCAGAGGTGGGGCCAGCAGGTGCAGCCTGCCAGCCGTGTCCCTCTGGCCGTGATCTGGCCATGCCCACTGTTTGCCCCGGAGCACAGAGGCCATAGCTCCCTGGTGACAGCCACTATGTGGGGGCAGCTGGACGCTGTCCCCCACTGCCCTGAGTGCAGTGGGAGGGATCCAGCCACATGGCCGCAGTCATCCACACCGTCCCCTCCTCGTCCTTGTAGGTCCAGGATCTCCAGACCCTCAGGTGGCCCAGGGGGATCCAAGGGCCCAAGCACACCCATTTTCAGGAAAAGGCAGCCACAGTGCCTGGCCACCAAAATCGTGGTTTCCAGGAACCCAGGCTGAAAACGCGGCCCCGTCTGCCTTGGAAGTGTGGTGGCTACCAGCGTGCTGACTCAGCCCGAGGACTGTTGCTCTGCCTGTTGTAATCACGCGAGAAGTTTGTAATAGATATTACTCAGAAAATGTAAACCCTGCTGAGAAAGCTGGTTTCCCCTGACCGTCGCCAGGGGCCCAGACACGGCCGGGTCGGCCGCTCCATCCCCACGTCCACAAGTTTCCCTGAGGCCTTGCTTACCGGCCGACTCACGGACAGGGGTTGGGACACACAATGTTTTTGTCTGTGCTGTATTCAATAATGTGCTTTAGCAGCCGAGAACGTGTCTTAGGAGTCCTGTCAATCTCGAATTTTTAGCTCTGTTTCTTTCTAAATTGCTTCAAATTACTCCATGGGGATGCAGGAGTTTATCAGTCACCCCCATTGCTGGATGACATCCTGTTGGTACAATGAGCGATGTTCGCATGAGAATCCCAGCGCCTTACTCACGGCTGTATTTGAATGTTTCTCAAGGTAGTAGGACAGGGCCAGAGAGCCCACCTGCTCTTGAGTTCAGTGTCCACCACCAAGTAGCTGTCACCCCATAACTACGGTAACAAAGTGTCCACTGACAATCAGTAATAATACTCCCCAGTGTCCACGCCCGGCCGGAACTGGGTGTCGTCACTTAGTCCTTGGCTTTGCTTTGCTTCCTGGGAAGCCGGGAGCCTCAGCCCTGCTCCCGTCTGTAAGCCACCTGTGTGTTCTCTGTGCCCTCACAGGCGTCCAAGGCACAGGTCAGTGTCCCCACAGGGTAACGCAGTGGCTGGCTTTGCTGTGCTACAGCCCTGTGTGACGGGTGCCCTTTGTACGGGAGGCAAGAAGACCCAGATGCCTGCTGTGAGTGACATTTGAGCGCTTGCCGTCACAGGCGTGGTCCTTGCTTCCACCCAACAGCAGCCCAGCGAGAGACGACAGGACTGAAGCCGAGAGGAGCAACTCGCTTCCCAGGTGCAGAGTTAGTGAGCGACAGCGATGCCAGGGAAACCCGAGCCTGCCCTCGAGTGGTCCTGCCTGTGGGGCACGAAGGACCGGGGCTGAGCAGGGACCAGGAGCACACGGGCCCAGCTTACTCAGTCAGAGGCCCGTACACAGCTGGTAAAACAAACAGACCCAAAGACGGCACAGAGCAAAGCCTGCCCGGGCTGTGCGTGGTGAAGTCGGCTGTGCTGACCCCGCAGCCAGCAGCCCCGGGGGCGTGGATGTGCACGGGACTGTGCCGAGGGCCACGTCGGGCTGCTGAGTGGGGAAAGGGCGTGGCCCAGACGCTCAGATTCACAGAGAAGGAAGGGTCATCCCTGACCCACCGCAGCACCGAGCTGTCCTGAGGTCACTGCTGTTCTCTGTCGGCACTGACCTCACGCCCTTGAAGTCAACCACGCCCGGCACTCTTCAAATCCGCATGGCCTCGGTTTCTAAAGACTCAGAAATGGAAGGCACCCCTGGGCCAGGCGGTTTGTCCTCGCACCCCGTGCCCACGACAAGGCCTGAAAACCACCTTTGCCTCCTTGTCCCCACATGAGGAGACTGTTCCTGCAGAGGCCTGGAAAGATCCTGTTTGCAAATCAGCAAATGTCAACCCTCATCACATGCGCTCCGTCTTCCTCTGCCTCTCGCTACCGATCCTGTGGTCTGAGAGGAAGCCTGGGTCTTTCAAGATGACAAATACACGCATGCAGTACCTCTGGCACACACACGAACACACACACACATACACGCAATACCCCAGCACACACACAACACCCTCGGTGCACACACACAGACACACACACTCAACACCCTCGGCACAAACATGCAACACCCTCAGCACACAACATACTATGGGCATACTCACACACACACAATTCTCTCAAGACACACACACAATACCCCAGCACACACACATAACACCCTCGGTGCACACACACACAATATCCTTGTAGCACACACACAGACACACAATCCCCTTGAAAAACACATACAACACCCTCAGCACACGCACACATTATACCATGGGCACACACACACACAAATACCCCAGCACACAAACACACATAACACCCTTGGTGCACACACACACAACCCCCTTGACACACACACACAACACCCTCAGTACCCAGGCACTCAGGGCCGTCCTCTGCTGACCTCTGTGGTCCTGCCTCCTTGGGCACAGGCACACATGCTAATAAACGTAACTCATTTTGTCTCCTGTGGTGGAATGAGAAGGCCATGCCAAGATGGCTGCTGGCAAGCCAGTGTCAGTTGCTTAGGAATGGCTTTGAATCCCACCTGGCAACGGAGCCTGCCTGGCAACAGGCTGTGATTGAATGACTTTGCAAACCACATGGCAAACAGAGCCTGCCTGGCAACAGGGTGTGATTGGTTAGGACATAGACCACCCCTTGACTGGATTGGCTGCCTTGGCTATATAAGCTGCTGTACCAACTGAAATAAACAAGGCTGCAGGCTGCTGGCCTCAGGCCTGCTTTCACCCAACTCCCGGGGTCTGTGTGGTGACTCCGTGCCTCTTGCCCCACCACGCTCCTTCTCTCAGGAACGAATCCACTGCAACAGTCTCCCTTGGGCTTTTCCACCTTTCCCAACGAGACAAGTCCTGCACATTCAGGCCCTGTGAGTATTCATTGTCTGGGTCTGAGAAGTGGCACCTGCTGGGGCTCCACCTCGCATCCTTGGCTTGGTGAGGAGGTCACCACCATTCACGGAGGCCCGCTGCCCCCAGCCACAGGTCAGAGGCTTTCACCTAATTCCCAGCACAGTGCTCATCTACACACAGCAGGTATAGCCGATTTCCTTAGCCAAGCAGAGGCCACTGGGTGTGGCTGATTCCAGAGAGTGGCCCTGGGATGATAGCGGAGCAAGCAGTGAATTACAGGCACGCTTCCAAGGCAAGGGAAAGGTGGAATGAAGATGGGACAGGAAGAAGCCACACCAAGTCTTACAGAGGGTCCTCTGTCCTGGCTCAGAGCGGGAGTTGGACACAGGATATCCCCCAGAGATCACCACAGGACCCCAACTTCCTCAGCCAGCACCATCCCTTGTTGGAAAAGGCCCCTGCAGGGAGGGAGGTAAAGTCCCAGGCCCTGTGCCTGTCTGCACTTAGAAAGCTTCTCCTTAGGGGAAGGGGCAGGGCAGGTCCAGGGAGCTCTGGGTGCAGCCCTGTCTGTGGCTTCTGTTTGCAGCAGTGTCTTAGCTGAGAGGGGGGTGACCCCTGTGGCTGGTTTGACCACACAAAGCGTGGTGTGTAATGGACTCAAGATGTAGCCTGCATCCATGTCAGGGACCACGCACCACCAAGGCATGTGCTGGATGCAGCCCTGACCCTGTGGGTTTGCTGACAGCACATCAGAGATGCTGACCGATTGGATGGCTGTCGGCATCCAACAGCCAGCTGACGGGGGTCACACTTGCTCCAGTGGTCAGCGCTTCTTTCCAAACCAAGTCACATGCAAGCACCTGCACAGAGGATGTAGACAGCAATGGGTGTGCGTGTGTGTACATGTATGTATGCATGTAGACCAATGGTTGTGCATGTGTGTGCATGCATGTGCACACATGTAGACCAAATAAACATGCACATACATGTGCATGTATGTGGGCCCATGAGTGTGCACATATATGTGCAGGTATAGACCAATGGATGTACAGATGTGCATGTACATGTGGGTAGACCAATGGATGTGCACGTGTGTGCATGCATTGTGTGTGCACCAGTGGATGTACATGTGTGCACACACGTGTGTGTGGACTGGTGGATGTATAGGTGTGTGCATACATGTGTGTATGTAGGCCAATGGGTGTACAGGTGTGCACATACATGTGAGTGTGGATGGCCCTACACAGCCATCTCAGAACGGATAAAGCAGGGGTGAGGGTCTCACGGAAGAGGGAAGCCCCTACCATTCTCCCCACTCTTCCTTGTCTCGGTCCACTCCACAAGTGTCCCACCTGTCTGTAACTTCCTGCCGCCCTCACTCCCCAGAGGAAAAACCAATCTACACTTTCTTCTTAGTGTTGAAAACATCTTACGTATAACTGTGCTGCTCAGGAAACGCAAGTCTCCAGCCACTGTCCCATCTGCCCCAGGACGGGTTTTATTTGAAAATACGTGGCTGGTGTCAGAGGGGCAAAGCCTGACCCCCACCACGGCCTTGCCCACGCTTGGCTGTGCGGTCTCATTACCTGTCCCACACCTGTGCTCATTTCAATTGACTGCTTCTCATTTGCATGTAAGTCTCGCCCGATAGACTGAGTTCTGGAAGGATTTTTGCCAGCTCTGTGTTTTACTTCCAAAGTACCAAGCAAAGTGGCAGAATCTCAGTAGATATTTGATGCCATTTTTAAAATGTGAATTTTAAGTAGCTTATCAGTGACTGTAATTTTATTTATCTCAATAATTATAGGTCTGGTAGCTTCTGAGCAAGCTCGCTGAAATCCAAACTGTCACAAACCTTGACAATGCCAAATACATTTCAGCCCCTGCTCACTGTGGATGGAAAAGGTGTTTGGTGTAGGAGTGCCCCGAGCAAGACGGCTTCCAGACCCCAGTTTGTGCAACCAAACTCCCAGAAGCTGTATTCTACAGGGTGCTCTTACATTGACTTGGAACAAGCCAGGAAATTTGTCACAGTTGTGGCAGAAGTGCACAAATGCTTTGCACTGAATCTCCCTGAGTATGCTCGTGAGTGTGTGCACCTACGTGTCTCTATGAATGTGTGTGCACATGTGTACACTTGTGTGTGTTTATGAACATGTGCAAATGTGTGTTTATGAACATGTGTGTGCTTCCCTGTGTGCTTGGGTTGTGTGTCTCTTCCTAAGACACACAGGAGAATGCCTGTAAAATATTGAGACAAATCACCCAGAGAAAGGGACTTGCGATGGGGAAGCAGAAATTGTCACGCAGAAAGCCTGGGGCTCTGACAACAGTCGCTCAACCTAAAGAGCGTTAGTTCGTGAAAACAGGGCTTGGAGCCCTGTGGGGACATCCAGGACCACATCTCCAGCCCACGCCCGTGAACCTGGGAACTGGGGGGCCGAGACGAGGGTCACTCCGGGAGTGCCGAGGTGTCACAGGCAGCCCTGGACCATGGGGCGCTGCAGAGCTGGCGCTCTTGACTGCTCCTGCCTGTCGCTTCCTGTGTGCTCCGTGCTCTCCTGCCTTGCAGAACAGCAAGGCTGCTGTCGCTAAGGCATTGCTGTGAAAAGTGAACCCAAGACTCCGTGTTGTACAGCAATGACCAGATGTAACCCCGGTCCCATTTTCAGCCTGGCAGCCTTGAAACTGACGGGGACAGCCCCGGGGTTTGTGAGCAGCTCTTGCTATCCGAACGGTGAATGGTGCTGCACCTTGACACACCCTCGCGCTATTCTGTTCTTTTTTTTTTATTTGACAGGCAGAGTGGACAGTGAGAGAGACAGAGAGAAAGGTCTTCCTTTTGCCATTGGTTCACCCTCCAATGGCCGCCACGGCTGGCGCACCACGCTGATCCGATGGCAGGAGCCAGGTGCTTCTCCTGGTCTCCCATGGGGTGCAGGGCCCAAGCACTTGGGCCATCCTCCACTGCACTCCCTGGCCACAGCAGAGAGCTGGCCTGGAAGAGGGGCAACCGGAACAGAATCCGGCGCCCCTACCGGGACTAGAACACGGTGTGCCAGCGCCGCAGGGCGGAGGATTAGCCTAGTGAGCCACGGCGCTGGCCAGCTATTCTGTTCTTTACGTGAGAATGGTGCTCCTGAGCACCAGCCCAAACCGCGGAGCTTCCGGCGGACGGGCACGCTGAGATCTACTCCTGGCTCCTGGCGGCAGGGCCCCGGGAGCTGGGGTCTCCTCTGCCTCTGCCCTGCTGGGCACCCAAGTGGCACCTGCTGCAGGACCTCTGTGTCCCACACAGAAGGGGGTGGCTCAGAGAGCAGGCAAGAGACCCTGTGTCCCCGAAAGAGAAAGGACACAGTTATACCGCCTTGATGTTATGGCAGCAGTTTGTCCAAGAACAAGTTATTGAAATGAAAGCTTGTTGAAATGATTTAGAAAAGCGAGACAGCAAGTGCATGAGCATAAACAACCGTGAAAATGCAATTCAGTGCCTGTATTTCACACGCGACACAGCGTAATCGCTGCCTTATTTATTTACTTTCTTTTTTTAAAAAAAAGGACTTAGGTATTCATTTTGAGAGTCAGAGTTACAGAGAGAGAGGGAGAGACAGAGAGAGACAGAGAGAGACAGAGAGACAGAGAGAGACAGAGAGAGAGAGATCTTCACTCCCCCACATGGCCACAATGGCTGGGCAAGCCAAAGGCAAGGAGCCAGGAGCTTCTTCCAGGTCTCCCCATGGGTAGAGGGGCCCAAGCACTATGGCCACCTTCTGCTGCCTTCCCAGGCATGTTAGCAGGGAACCAGGTAGGAAGTGGAGCAGCCAGGACACAAACTGGTACCCAGGGGAGGTGGTGGCTTTGCCAGCCACACCACAGTGTAGGCCCCTTATTTATTGAGTTGTCTCTGCTCTTGAAGTTTGTTTGTGGCCAAGAGTACCCCCATGAGTTCATTCTGCTAATTTTCTTTTTAATGGGATCTACAGGCTCCACCTTTTGACATTTTGTTCTATTTGTTCTTCCAACCAACGATGAAAGGTGTCTTAGTTCATAGACAGAGCCCTCCTTGCAGTGAGCGCTGCCTCTGGGCTGCGTGATTTCACACGCACGGTGTGCAAATGCAAAATAGGGCCTGGGAGACGCTCCATGCTTGTCTCAACTCTCCATACATTGTACATTGTGGTCTCCTGAGCCATCAGCCTTTGCAAGCAGACTGAGGGCTGCCTGGTGTGGGCAGGAACACCGTCGCACAGGGCTTGCAAGTGCGGGGCCCATAAAAAGAAGCCAAATATTGAAAATTGGTCGTGAAACAGAGGAGGGCTGAGAAAATGAAGCTGAACCCACGCCAGCTTCGCAAGCCACAAGAAACCCGTTCCTGGCCATGTGCGTGGCCCCCGTGCTTGGTGTGTTTTGCTTCCACGGTCCTCTGGCTGCTGGGGGAGGAGCAGGGGGGCAGCATGGCTGCTGTCTCACAGGCTCCCGGCCATTCCAGCCGACAGGAGTGTGTGCCAGGCTGGAAGATGCTCCGATGTCTTTCCCCTGACCTTTTTTGAGACGGGACAAGCGTGCCACACCGGCAGCAAGCCCGAGAACCACCTTGGTATTTGAAAGGAGCTGTTAACGCACTCTGCAGTAGGTGCGCGGGCCACGCTGAGTGGCAGATGCACCTCCACCCAGGCTTGGGCACCTGCCTGGCGGCTCTGCCCCTGGTCCCGGTTCCCTGTCTATTCACAGAAGAATAGCATCCTCCCCCTGCAGCGGCAGCCAAGGTTAACTGGTCACGGCTGTGTGGCTTGTCCCGAGCCCGTCACTGAGAAAGCGCAGGATGCGTGGTGCTGGTCACAGCTGCAGTCTCAGAAATACGGAATCTGTTTAATGTGGTGTCTGAGACGGCTTTGAGGATCTTGAGCTGTTTTGGCCATGACAGGCACCTGTGAGTCTCCCAGTTTGCAGACTTAGGGACCTGGAGCAGAGCCACCCCCAGCTCTTCTGGCCTGAAGTCTCCACCTGTCCCCGCTGCGGAAGCTGACTTGTGTGGACAGATCAAGACCAGCCTGCCTGGCCCAGGGTACTCACAGGCACGCAGGATTTAAGGAGGAGAAACCAGTGGAGAGTCTTCCTGGGAGAGCCTGGACTTCAACACCCTTACACCCTCGGCTGAGCCCAGAGCCCTCTCCCTCTCACCTTCTCTCTTCGAACTCTTACATAGAGGCCTCTGTGAGAGCCACAGAAGTGTGGCCCCGGTTTGAGTGCAAAGGGTGGATATGTTTTGTTTGGTGCAAGTAGGACTTCTGAATGCTCTCAAACAGAATATTCTACACATGCTCAAAAATGGGGACCCAGTTGTGACCCATCTGCCCTTCTCAATAACGGTCAGCTGCTGACCAAGCCCTCACAGCTCGGTTTAAGATGTGCCATTGCCAGATGTTTCGGTGAGAAGCAGCAGGGGGCCTGTGCAGTGGTTTCATGCATTGGGATCACCCTTCGGTGGCCCAGGGCATCAACCGCTCAGGGCTTCAGACTTCTTCAAATGCCCCAGAGACCCAAGACGCGGGGTTAGGACACCCTTTGGGGTGTCCATGTCCCATTTCAGGGTGCATGGGTTCAGGTCCTGGCTCTGTCCACACTTCTAGCTTCCTGCACAATCAGAGACACAGCAAGTGATGGCTCAAGCAGTTGGGTTTCAGCCACCCAAGGTGAGATTTTGACTGAGGTCCCAGCTCATGGCTTTCTCTCTGTGTCTTTTAACTACATGACTAAAAATGTTTAAAACAGAAATGGCAGGCCGGCACCATTGCTCACTAGGCTAATCCTCCGCCTTGCGGCGCTGGCACACCGGGTTCTAGTCCCAGTCGGGGCGCCGGATTCTGTCCCGGTTGCCCCTCTTCCAGGCCAGCTCTCTGCGGTGGCCAGGGAGTGCAGTGGAGGATGGCCCAAGTGCTTGGGCCCTGCACCCCATGGGAGACCAGGAGAAGCACCTGGCTCCTGGCTCCTGCCATCGGATCAGCGCGGTGTGCCGGCCGCAGCGTGCCGGCCGCGGCGGCCATTGGAGGGTGAACCAACGGCAAAGGAAGACCTTTCTCTCTGTCTCTCTCTCTCACTGTCCACTCGGCCTGTCAAAAAAACAAACAAACAAAAAAAAAAAAAAAAAAAAAAAAAAACACAGAAGAGGCTCCAAGCCCTGCGAAGCCTATAAGCAACTGGCTTCCTGATGCAAAAGGTAGAAACAGAGTGGCCTGCACTTACAGCTGATATGTGCACCTGCTCAGTCACAGAAGGGAGTGCCCAGTGATGGCCTGGGACGCCGGGCAACTCAGTGGAACAGAAACCTCACGCCAGTGTGGGAAGAAGCAGAGCTTGGAAGTAAGGAGGAGAACAGTGGCTCCGGTTCTCATCTGGAGGGGGGCATCATCTGGGGGGGGCCGTGCTCTCACCTAGAGGGGCTGCACGTGGGACAAAGTTGTAAAGAAACAGACTCATGGGTTTAAAATTTTCACGATTTTGAATCTGTTATGTTGCAAATTGGCCGCTTTCCTCCTTGTTAGTCAGCAGTCATTGATGATTCAATCAACATCTTAACGGATTTTTCCTCATTAAGGTGACTGATTCCAGGGGCAGAGTGGGTTACGCCACCTCTTCAGACGCCAGCATCACACATCAGTTTGCTGGTTCAAGTCACAGCTGCTCTGCTTTTCACCGGCTTCCTGCCAGTGCAACGATGTTAGACGATGGCCCAAGGGCTTGGGCCCTGCCACCTCCTAGCTCCGTGGTCCAGCCTGGCCCAGAACTGGCTATCGTGGTCCTGCATGGAGTGAACCAGCTGATGGAAGATACCTCTCCCCCTCTCTCTCTTCCTCTCTCTTCCTCTCCCCCCCTTTCTATGTCTCTGTCTCTCTCTCTCCCCCTCCCTCGCCCTCTCTCTCTCCCTCTTTCTCTCTCTCTGCATCTCTCTCTCCCTCTCCCTCTCCCTCTCCCCCTTTCTCTCCCCCCTCCCTCTCTCTCTCTCTATCCCTCTCTCTCTCCTCCCCTCCCCCCTTCTATGTCTCTGTCTCTCTCTCTTCCCCTCCCTCTCCCCCTCTCTCTCTCCCTCTTTCTCTCTCTGCATCTCTCTCTCCCTCTCCCCCTCTCCCTCTCCCCCTTTCACTCCCCCTCTCTCCCAGTTTTTCTCTCTCTCTCTATCCCTCTCTCTCTCTCCTCCCCTCCCCTTGTTGCTTTGCCTTTCAAATAAATAAGTAAATCTTGTTCTAAAAAAGTACTTATTCTCAAATGTATATAAAATTTAAAAGACTAAGAATTTCAGATCCATCTTGAAATATGGAGTTAGAATGTATTCTTTCCCTCAATGAAGACTTCGTCAATGTGATGGCAGTGAGACGGTGTGTCCTCGGTGATGGAGAGACAGATACACAGAAAAGCTCAGCAGAGAGCATGACGTCTGCTCACACGCAGGTTCACCAATTCACGGTAACATCTGTCATCGGGGAAGGGCAGGCGGCTCTCTCAGTAAGTATCGCAGCACTCACTAGACACAGCGTGAGAAAAATCAGCTCCAAGCACAGTCCCTGAGCGGTAGACCTAAAGCAAATACTAACCAAAAAATTCATCGAAGAAGAAACAGAGCATCTCTTTGCCCGTGGGCTGAGCAAACTTCTCCGACTGCAACCACAAGTTCGGTTTAGACATTCCCTGTGCTAAGCATAGGCCTGAAGGAAAGCTGCCTAACGGCCCGTGCCCAGGATACGCGCAGAACTCGAGAGCCGATAGGAAAACCAAGTCTGACCCAATACAAATCAAGGGTAGCATGCCACACTGTGACTTCCGGAAGATATCCCGATGTCCTATAAATCATGCAAAAATGGGCCGGCCGGCACCATCGCTCACTAGGCTAATCCTCTGCCTGAGGCGTCGGCACCCCGGGTTCTAGTCCCAGTCAGGGCGCCGGTTCTGTCCCGGTAGCTCCTCTTCCAGTCCAGCTCTCTGCTGTGGCCCGGAAAGGCAGTGGAGGATGGCCCAAGTGCTTGGGCCCTGCACCCCATGGGAGACCAGGAGAAGCACCTGGCTCCTGGCTTCAGATCCACTCAGCGTGCCGGCGGCAATGCGCTGGCCATAGCGGGTGAACCAGTGGAAAAAAGGAAGACCTTTCTCTCTGTCTCTCTCTCTCTCACTGTCTAACTCTGCCTGTCAAAAAAATTATGCAAAAATGCTCTCATTCTCACTCATTACTGGAATTGCCAGGGCGTGGAAGTTACCCACCACACACCCATCTAATTCCAAAGCTTGACAACACCGTGTGGTAGCAATGTGCTGTGGAACTAGGACACGTATGAGCTGCTGGGTGGGATAGAAAGCACTTGAACCATTGTGGATAACTGCTTTAGCCCTGACCGCTCAGGCTGAACCCGGCACACCCCACGCCCAAGCCACTTCACTCTCAGCCAAACCAAGGACACACGGCCCCGGAAACACAAGCCCACGTGCCTGGGTGTCCACAGCAGCTCGAGCCCCTAAACCCCCACACTGGGGTCAGCGTAGGTGTCAGTGAGTGGTCTTCACACAACGGCAGGTGCACATGGTAGGAAAGAGTGGGTTAAGGTCAACCGCACAGGTCTGCCTCAGATAACACCCGGAATGCGGCAAGCCTGGGGCGGGGGAGCCTGTTCTTGAATAATTCCGTGTTTCTCTGACTGTGAAGGAAGCACCCACCTGCGGCTGGGACGGGGCTTCCTCTGGGGAGGGTGAGGTCAGCAGCTGGGAGGGGGCCTCATGGCGACTTCTGGATGCTCCTCGCTGCCTGTTTCCCGGCCTCACTGGGGGTTACACATGTGTTCCCTCCACGGTCGCATACGGGTTCCCTTCATGATGACTGAAAGCCCGATGTTGGCACGTACACACTGTGGTGATGAGTGAGTTTTTCCGTGTTAATGCAAAAGCAGAGAAATGATAAGCACAGTATCCATCCACAGTGCAAAACAAAGACTAAAACGCATCAGGAGGAAAACCCAAAGCCGCTTTGTAAACACCCAAAGTCTCACGACACTCCTTCCCAACGGAGGACGGCGTTTGTTCCAGATACACGCACGAGGCTCAGATACAGTCTCACCGGCCACAATGGCAAGCTTCCACGGCACCAGCGGCAACCAGAGCCTCGTCTGTGAAATCCACGTGGCCACCTCCCTGGCCTAGTTCTGTGCATGAGAGTGAGGCCGGGAGAGCGTGTGTCTAACTAGGATCAGCGACTAGCGGGGCTTCAAAAAGTTCACGGACAATTCCCCTTATGTAAAACAGGACCTACCCATAGATTTCAAGGATCTTGCACAGAAATAAACTTGCTATTTATTTATTTTTCATTTGATTTTTGTTTGAAAGACATAGAGGCACACGGAGAGGCAGAGGAAGAGAGACAAACACGCTCTCTCGCTCCCCAAACGCCCAGAACAGCTAGAGCGAGGCCAGGCAGAAGCCGTGAGCGGGGAACCCTCTCGGGGTCTCCCCCAAGGGTGGCAGGAGCCCAAGCACTTCGGCCCTCACCACTGCACGCAGGCTGCACACCAGCAGGAAGCTGGAAGACTGGAACTGGTAAGCAGAGCCGGGGTGGGGGGAACCTAGCGCTCTGATATGGTGTGCGGCATCTTTTTTTTTTTTTTTTTTTTTTTTTTTTTTTTTTTTTTTTTTTTTTTGACAGGCAGAGTGGACAGTGAGAGAGAGAGACAGAGAGAGAAAGGTCTTCCTTTGCCGTTGGTTCACCCTCCAATGGCCGCCGCTGCAGCCGGCGCACCGCGCTGATCCTGGCAGGAGCCAGGAGCCAGGTGCTTTTCCTGGTCTCCCATGGGGTGCAGGGCCCAAGCACCTGGGCCATCCTCCACTGCACTCCCTGGCCATAGCAGAGAGCTGGCCTGGAAGAGGGGCAACCGGGACAGAATCCGGCGCCCCAACCGGGACTAGAACCCGGTGTGCCGGCGCCGCAAGGTGGAGGATTAGCCTATTGAGCCACGGCGCCGGCTCTGTGCGGCATCTTAATCTCAACGCCAAAGCTGTGCCCAGGAACTCATCTTTTAATTCAATTTCCACACATATCTGCAAGTGTCCTTGTATGATAAATGATTATGTAACATGCCTGAGTTTTTTGGAGTGTTATCTCACACATGCGTCTGCTGGCGTGGGGATTTAGCCGTGGTCAGGACACTGGTTAAGAGGCCCATACCCCGTGTTGGGGTGCCTGGGCTGCTACCCAGCTCTGCTCCCAACTCCAGCCTCCTGCCAGTGCAGACCTGGCTGGCGGACCATGAGGGAGACCGGGATTCCAGCTCCAGCCTGGCCCAACCCTGACCACTGTGGGCATGTGAGGGGTGAACCAGTAGATGGGAGTGCACTCGCTGCCTCTCTTTCTTCCTCCCCCTCCGCTCCCCTTCCCTGTCCCCCTCCCCTCCCCTTCATCTCCCTCCCCCTCCCCCTCTCCCTCCTCCTCCTCCTTCTCCTTCTCCTCTCTGCATCTCTGCCTCTCCGGTACGTAACAGAGAAAAGGAAATCTGCCAGAGGAGAGTTAGATTGGTGGAAAACCCTTTGCTATTGAGCCTTCAAAATGCAGACGCGGCCCTGCTACATTTAGGCGTCCATTCTACCTTCCGGGACCAACTGTGCCTCTCTCCTGGGTGGGCGGGGCTGCTCAGCACCTGCCTGCGCCCGGGGGACAGGGCCTCTGTGGCAGACGGGTTCTCCCTGGCTGAGCCCGCGATGGGGGCCATTCCTCTGCCTTGAAATAAATGTCCCAGGGCCCTGAGGCACAAGCCGGCGAGCCTCTCTGTGCGTTTCTATTATAAAAGTTTGTTTGCTTATTGGAAATAAAAAGGAAAGATGGCATTTATAGAAGAGACTGCTCAGCATAAAAATGAATGTTTTTCTAAGTCATGCATTTCTTTGAGAAAAAGAGGCCTTTTTTCCTAGGCCTGAGAAGGCCACACAGATCAGCTAGCGTCAAGAATGTCCTGCACAGCTGTTCAGAATTCATCTCTGAAGGGCGCAGGGAGCAGAGAACGGCACGCGTGATGGATGCAAATGCTCCCACGTTATACATGGAGACAGCGCGTTCCCTTCCCCATTAACCGTGCAGAATCACAGCACAAAGGCCAAGCAGCGGCCGGGAGAGAAACAGCGGAGAGGGGGCATTCACGCCAGTCTTCACTGAACTGTGCACCTGTTTGTTGTCTAAGCGACTGTGCTTACGACCCTCAGAGCTCCCATTGGTTTCTTGACTGCAAACCGTTTCCCTGTGCTCAGATCGGCACGGGCAAACCTAACAAACTCCGATCCTCCCGGCTTCCTTCTCCAACACACGCCACAGGGCAGAACTGGGTCAGAACCCAGCATTGCTCCAGCCGCCCCCGGCCACCCGGAGCTTGTCCGGAAAGTGGCTCCTCTGGGCTGCACCAAGAGTGAGCCCTCTGCGGCTGCGTCCCGGGGGTCTGTCACTCAGCCTCATTCCTGTCCTGTGGGGCAGGGCAGGATTCTCAGACCTAGAGACCCCGGCGCCCTCCCAACTGTGTTCCAGGATCCGGAATGTGGAGACGGAGGTGGATCCCACAAAAGCACCCTGAAGGCTCGAGGAGACGGGTGTCGTTACCCCGATTTGCACATCTTGCAAAGCACGCAGGCATCGGAACACCACACGTTTCTCCATAATCAGGTGCAATTGGTGTCAGTAAATTTTTTTATTAATTTTTTTTTGACAGGCAGAGTGGACAGTGAGAGAGAGAGACAGAGAGAAAGGTCTTCCTTTGCCATTGGTTCACCCTCCAATGGCCGCCGCGGCCGGCGCGCTGCTGCCGGCGCACCGCGCTGATCCGATGGCAGGAGCCAGGAGCCAGGTGCTTCTCCTGGTCTCCCATGGGGTGCAGGGCCCAAGCACCTGGGCCATCCTCCACTGCACTCCCTGGCCACCGCAGAGGGCTGGCCTGGAAGAGGAGCGACCGGGACAGAATCCAGCGCCCCGACTGGGACTAGAACCCAGTGTGCCGGCGCCGCAAGGCGGAGGATTAGCCTAATGAGCCGCGGCGCCGGCCAATTTTTTTATTAATTTTTTTAAAACTTAAGAGGTATCTGGAACTATATATACGTTATGTGATTTTTTTTACCATAGCAACTTTAAAAATTCAAAGATAACACCCAGGAGAAAGTCCCAGTGACTAGAGAGAAACCAGCACCTGGTGCTTATCTTCTCGTCGCACTGCGCTGAATGGGAGCTGGATCTGCCCCAGGCTTTGGGCTTCCCAAGCAGTGGCTGAACCTTGTGAGGCAATCAGGGGGAATGTCTAATCTTCTCTCTGTCTCTTCTCCTCCACGTGCGTAGGAAGGCCGAGGGCTGACGGCTCGGGCATTGCAGTGAGGTGAGAAATGCAAGGACCCGGAGGAGGGAGGCAGGAGGTCTCTGGACCCGAGCCAGGGGGCGGTGCCGAGGGACTCCTGTCCATAGACCAGGAGCCCAGGCTGAAAGCAGGCTGGGACATTCCTGGGAAGGGGCAGCAAACCTGGGTGCTCCTGCTGGAGTGAGCGGCGCTCAGGGCCGGTCGCAGGCACTGTCTTGAGAAGGACACGGGCACAGAGGAACCCTCTCTGCTCTCTCCTGCAGGGTGACGATGGTGTCAGAGAGAACAGGCCAAGCAGGGTGACGCATTCCAGCGACACTGTGTCTGAGGGGAGGAACGGGACCGAGGGCTGCTGCAAACCAGAGCTTCAGGCTGTCCTGCTGCAGGATGCCAGCCCGGGGCCACAGGGGCCTCAGGAAATGCAGGCCCGTGTGCCAGGTCAGTGTGCCAGGTCTATGTGCCAGGTCTATGTGCCAGCTCAGTGTATCAAGCCCTTGTGCCAGTTCAGTGTGCCAGCCCAGTGTTCCAGGCCCATGTGCCAGGTCAGTGTTCCAGGTCTATGTGCCTGGACCTTGTACCAGATCAGTGTGCCAGGCCTGTGTGCCAGCTCAGTGTATCAAGCCTGTGTGCCAGGTGCCAGGCCCGTGTGCCAGGTCAGTGTGCCAAGTCTGTTTACCAGGCCCGTGTACCAGGCCAGTATGCTAGTCCCAAGTGCCAGGCCCATGTGCCAGGTCTGTGTACCAGGTCCATGTGCCAGGTCAGTGTGCCAGGCCCATGTGCCAGGTCAGTGTGCCAGGTCTGTTTACCAGGCCCATGTACCAGGCCAGTATGCTAGTCCCAAGTGCCAGGCCCATGTGCCAAGTCAGTGTACCAGGTCTGTTTAACAGGCCCATGTGCCAGGTCTGTGTACCAGGTCCATGTGTCAGGTCAGTGTGCCAGGCCCGTGTGCCAGGTTAGTGTTCCAGGTCTATGTGCCTGGACCTTGTACCAGGCCCGTGTGCCAGGCCCATGTGCCAGGCCTGTGTACCAGGTCCATGTGTCAGGTCAGTGTACCAGGTCCATGTGTCAGGTCAGTGTGCCAGGCCCGTGTGCCAGGTTAGTGTTCCAGGTCTATGTGCCTGGACCTTGTACCAGGCCCGTGTGCCAGGTCCATGTACCAGGCCAGTGTACCAGGCCCATGTACCAGCTCCGTGTGCCAGGCCTGTGTGCCAGGCCCATGCACCAGGATATAGAAGATGCCAAGGGTTTTATGAAATCTGCAGAGGCTGCAATGCCAGCTTGGAGCAACCCGAGCAGCATGTGCACGCAGCTGCCAGTCAACCCCGCTGCCTCTCTCTTCAAGCCCCACCCTGTGAACCTGTGTCAGGCACTCTCGTCATTCAGCTGGCCCTGAGGCCCGGGGGCGAGTTCATTGAGAAGTCAAGGTAAACTCACGCATAGGCAGGTGTCCTCGGCCCAGGGCTCCCTCAGAGGGAAAGAGAGAGAAGTCCCGGGCGCATCGGTACACAGGTTCCTGCGTGGTAGGGAGACCCAGGGCTCAATCCCACGAGGCTCTCTCTTGAGGACACTTTTGAGGTTAAACACACACACACAGACAGGCACAGAGACACAGAAACACACACAGACACACAGAGAAACACACACAGGCGTGCACACACCAGTAACACACACAAACACACAGACACACATGTACACACAGAGAAACACACACAGGCGTGCACACAGTGACACACACAAACACACAAACACCACGCACAGACACCTACATGGACACACACATGGATGCATGAACATAGATGCACACAGACTGCACACATAGGCATACACACAGAAACATACACACACACACATACAAACATGCACCACACATACGCACACACAGACACACACACAGACGTGCATACCCTGAGTTTATTTTGTGAATTATATCATAATATTACCCTGTATTTTACTGGATTTAAAAAACTTTTTTATTGACAGGCAGAGTTAAACAGTAAGAGAGAGAGAGAGACAGGAAGAAAGGTCTTCCTTCCATTGGTTCACCCCTCAAATGGCCACCACGGTCGGCACCCTGCACCAATCCAAAGCCAGGAGCCAGGTGCTTCCTCCTGGTCTCCCATCTGGGTGCAGGGCCCAAGGACCTGGGCCATCCTCCACTGCACTCCCGGGCCACAGCAGAGAGCTGGACTGGAAGAGGAGCAACCGGGACAGAACCGGCGCCCCAACCGGGACTAGAATCCGGTGTGCCGGTGCCGCAGGCAGAGGATTAGCCTAGTAAGCCACGGCGCCGGCCTGGATTTCAAACACATTTAAAATATTTTTATTTGTATAAGGTGAACAGATTTCATGCATTTCATATACACAGGTTTAGGAGCATAGTGATATAAAAATTAGAAGAAAGAATGAGGAAGAGAGGAGGAGGGAGCATGGGCGGGAGGAGGGCAGGTGGGAGGGATCACGGTGCTCCTGGAGCCGATTTTGGATTTGCATTCATTTGAGAGGCAGAGAGTCGTGGGGGAGGGACCAGAGGAGAGAGGGTTTAGAAAGAGAGAAAGAGATCTTCCATCTGCAGGTTCATTCCCTGCAAATCCCCCACTGAGTCCAGGTCTGGCTGAAGCTGAGGTCCAGGGACACACGGCCAGTCTTCCCCGTGGGTCACGGAGGCCGTCACCTGCTGCCTGCACGCTGAAACCAGGCGCAGAGCCAGGACTCAATCCAGGCTCTCTGACCAGGGGTTCGTGGGATTCGGCATCCCAAACGGCACCTCCACGGCGATGCCAAATGGCCACCCTTCCAATATAGAAATCCGAAACACGCTACATTGCTTTTGCCATCTCCTTCGCCATCCCTACATGTTAAATAAGAGGCTCATCCACGGACGTGTCACAGGCTGTCCTGGGACGATGGGCAGGCCTGGTGCTTTGTTGTGCCATCGCTCAGGTGGGGGCGGTGCAGCCACCCCCAGAGCTGTGGCAGGGGGTGGACACACGCGTGTCACTGTCACAGAGAGAGAGCTCATACAGCACATGTGAACGGTGTTGATAATGTGCCCTGATCCAAGACGGATCCTTCCAACAGGCGAGCGAATGCACAGACGTAACCACCATTGTTCTTTTCGGGTAACAGGACCCTGCCCGAGAGAAGAGAGCCGGAACTCAATTCCTTATTCTTTAAGGAATTCCTTCAATTGCTTATAATTAGTTTAAAGGTTAATGTTTGCATAATGCGTGATTTCTTCATTAAAAGGCCATGGGAGAAACGTGCATTACCCTATTTGGGAAAAGCCTCAGGAAAACGCTCTCCTGCCGCCTTGCTTGATTTAAAATTGATCTCCTGTAGCTCGTCCCACTTTTCCGTTCTTCGCGGCAGACAGCCCAGTTCCTCTCAACTCTGAGTCGCACTGCGTTGAGGACAGAGGGCTGAGCTCCTTCGCTATTTTCAGAGTGGGCTCCAGGGTTGATTTTATGTCCCTGGGCGGTCCCACTGCAGAGCGGGGAGCTGGCTCTGCATCACGGACTTCAGACCCGCGTGAGCGAGCTCCAAGCCGCGGTTCTTCCAAGGCCCTGACCGGATCCTAAGTGGATGGGTGTGCCGCGGCCTGCGTCTCCTGTGCTGGAGAATCCACAGCTGTGAGGAGGACCGGGCACACCCTGGAAGGGAAGCTGCTCCTCCAGGAAGCGTTTCCTGGCCACCTGCTGCTGAGCCTGTGAGGCCGAGGCTGGGGCAAGCCGAGTGCCAGCCACAGCCCCACGCTGAGCTCCGACACAGGGGGGAATGTGGGGCGGGGAGAAACAGCGGCTGCCCAAGGTGGGCACGGGCATGATGGAGCCATGGCCGGGGTGCAGCCTCCACCGTCCCGCGGAGACCCAGATCGGGGGATGTGGGGGCGGACGATGCTCTTGTCCCGAAGAGGATGAGATTCCCGAGAGGATGAAGACCACCCACCACCAGACACGCTGGCCTCTTTCACAGCAACGCTCAGCCCCAGCATCCGGCACTGATGGGGTGGGGGAGGGGCCGCCTCTGCTGTGCCCTCGAGGACCAGGGAAGCCTGAGCCCGGATGCCCAACGTGAGCGGCATCCAGGTCTCATCCACAGAGGGTCAGGAAGCGTCTACCATGATGACGTTTTTAGATACCTGGAATTTTTTCTAAAGATTTGTTTCCTGGGGCTGGCTCTGTGTCTTAGTAGGTTAATCCTCCGTCTACGGCACCAGCATCCCATATGAGTGCTGGTTCTAGTTCCAACTGCTCCACTTCTGATCCAGGTCTCTGCTGTGGCCTGGGAAAGCAGCAGAAGATGGCCCAGTGCTTGGGCCCCTGCACCCACAAGGCAGAGCAGGAAGAAGCTCCTGGCTCCTGGCTTCAGATTGGTGCAGATCCAGCTGTTGTGGCCATTTGGGGAGTGAACCAATAGAAGGTTCACTTCCATTGGAAGTGAAATGGAAGACCTTTCTCTCTGTCTCTCCCTCTCACTGTCTGTAACTCTACCTCTCAAATAAATAAACAAAAATCTTTAAATAAAAAAGATGTATTTATTTATTTGAGAGGCAGAGTTACAGAGAGAGGGAGAGATAGAGAGAAGAGACAGACAGAGAGACACAGAGGGAGAGAATCTTCCAGCTGCTGGACCACTCCCCACATGGCCACAATGGCTGGAGCTGGGACGATCTGAATCCAGGAGCCAGGAGCTTCTTCTGGGTCTCCCATGTGGGTGCAGGGGCCCAAGCACTTGGGCCATCTCCCACTGCTTCCCCAGGCCATAGCAGAGAGCTGGATCAGAAATGGAGCAGCCGGGACATGAACCAGCATCCATATAGGGTGCTGGTCTCACAGGCAGAGGCTCAGCCTGCTAAGCCACAGCGCCGGCCCTGGTAGTCATCCATTTACAAAGAGAAGAAACTGGTGGAGTAAAGGCAGACGTACCCGTGTCCCTGGGCGTGCTGAGTTTACGAGGGTCACATGACCCAGTCGTGACAGCCAGAGGGCAAAATTGCTCCTCTCCGCTGGGACTAACAGACAGCATCCTGTCCACACCAGTGGTAGGTTTCCAATAGAGGACCACACGCCCTGTGAGGCTCACTTGATGGCTAAGGTGGGAGTCCCTCCCCCGAGCAGGCTTCCAGTCTCTTCTCTGTATCTGCTGCCTGCGTGACGTCGCCCAGTCTGATGACTTTTAACCTAATGTGTATGCCGACAGCTGCTAACTAGATACCCCCGAAGCCTGTTACCCAGCAGTGTGCCCAGCACCCTCTAAATGCTAACACTGTCCCCAGTCTACCGCCCGATCTGCTGCCTCTGGCTGGCAGCCCAGCTGTCCACTCCGGACTCACACAGCCCGGTCTTTAGGGCTGTGATTCTCGGACTTCACTGGACATCAGGATCAGCTGGCAGGCGTTCCAGACAGGCTGCTGGGCGTGTCCCAGGATTCTGCCACTCAGTTCCGGGGTTCACGTGCATTGCTTGCGGTCCCCACGTCAATCACATTTTAGAGCGACCGTCCCAGAGTTCTCCCTCACGCCGTCCTTCCCCTCGCATTCTACGCATGATCTGTCAAGAAATCCTTTAGTCCCTGTGCTCACAGAACTCCCAGAACCCCGCCATCTCTCACACCTGCACTGCTGAGCCACGCTCTGCCTTCTCCATGGCTCGGCAGGTGCACTGTCCCCCTGTGGTCCTCCTCTAATTCATCCCGTACAGCGGACACCCCCTGGTAGCAGCTCTCGCATCACAGGTCTCCAGTGTGTTCCTACCATGTGCAGAATAGACCTCAGTGCCCTGCAGCTTCCCAAAGCCCTGCCAGTAGAGGATCCGACCAGGAAAATGGGCGCAGAGTCTCGGGTCCCGTCACGCAAGACAGGATCCGCTCGCTGGGGGTGACTGAGGCGTCGCCTTCTCGGGCAGCTCCTCCAGAAAGACCTGCGGGAGGGTCTTTATAGATACAAACATGCATCAGACTAGATCACTCCTTACAAAGCATCTGAGTCTGATGGAGACATCCCACACAGGTCAGTAAGTGCCAGTCCAAGGTAGGTGTGCTGACAGAGAGCTCTCATAGCGGGGCCACAGTGGCTTCACAGAAGAGAAGTGGAGTGGCTATCCCAGGTTACTGCCAGTAGAGATGAGGCAGGTGCCCAAAGCCAGGGCCCAGCATCTCCCTTGCTTACAGCTGTGAGACCCTGGTCAGGAGACTCCCAGCTCCCCTGCTCTCAGTCCTACCATCTGTGAGATGTGTGAGCAGCAATCCCAAAACAGACACTGTAAGTCCCATCTGCTGCTCCGACCAGCAGAGGATCTGAGAATGCTACTCAGGTCTGAAACAGTGCTCTGGGTTTCCGGGACACCTCAGCAACTAGCGGGTATGAGTTAGGATCTTCTATATTGCTTGTCTGTTTCATCCTTCTCCAATAAGTGAAGTTTGCACCCTCCCAGCAGATGGGAGACAGGCAATGGACGGGCTTAGAGTCTCATCACTGAAGGTTGCCAGAACGATCTCCTTTGATTCTTAGCTTCATCCAGAACAGCTCTGCAAGTCCCTGCTCTTCTTCCTCTCTCCAGGCATCGGGGGGCCACCTCCCTCCCTCACATCAGACAGGCAGAGCCAGTGCCTTCTCAGCTGCTGGGAATTAGGAAGCAAAATCTGCTTGACTTGGCTCCCACTAAGACAAAGCGAAAGTGCCCCCAGAACACTAGACAAGGTTGAACGAAGGAGATCTAATCCTTTCATTAGCAAGTGATTACTCATAATGGCTGAATAAATAAAGGAATGGATGAATAAGAGAAATAAATTTTGGCCTATCCATGGTGTTGGCTCCAACTTCTGTCTCAACATCTATATATCTATATATAGATAGAGGTCCAGGCTTCGGTTTTGTTTTGCTTTTCTTTCTTTCTGGGGATGGGGAAGGTGGGGGGGAGGGCGTGGGGGTGTGGACTGGGAAGTGTTACCACCCGGAGTCTCACATGCACAAAAGAATCTCATGGCAGAGTTGGCACCACTCCACCAGCGCCCATATTAACTGTCTCCTTGGGGAAGTCTCAGGGCTGGATTCACTCTGCAAACACTCAGGGCCACACACACACACACACACACACTCTCTCTCTCCTCCTCCTGGTGCCTCAGAATACAGGAAATGACAACGGTTAGCTTGTCCTTCAAATACGTGACCTTGATCCTGGCTGAGAGCCTGAGGTTCCGCCAGCTCCCAGCAGCCCCGTGTGCTGAGTACGTGCTGGGTGCGTGCATGTGTGTGTTTGGGAGGCGGCTGTGGAACATGGGAGGTGAGGTTTTCTCTTTTACTTACTTTCTAGAGTTAAATTCTTGCCGTTCGGAAGCTGTTTCGATGGTAGACTTTAATCCTGTGCATTTAACACAGGAGAAGGAGGGGCACAGAGCAGCTTTGCTGGACAGAACAAGAGAAATTTGGTAGGATATTTGCAAGTTGTTCATGGGATTTTTCCCTCCGGGAGTGGACTCTGGAGGGGCCGCTCGGTCAGTGGTTTTCATCGTACTCACTTTTGTGTGAAAGCCATTTTACCTTATCACCACGAGCAGCAGCCCGCAAGCTGGCCAAGTGCTGACCGCACACAGCACACAGGGCTGCGCCCACGTGTGAAGGCACGAATGAGCTCACGGGTCATGGTGTTCGGGGACATTCTGAGCGCCTGCACCAGCGGCAGGCTTGCTCTGCCTCCACAAAGCCACATCCACGTCTCCCTGCTGAGTAGTTTCCTTGGAATCTCCTTGTCCATGGGCCCCAAGGAGCTGCCCTTTCTCGCTCTGTCCACCTCCAGGTGATGCTGGGTGCAAGGTTAAACCGTGCAGATTAAATGACGCTGGCTAATGATGAAGCCGGTGCGGTGTTTCAAATCCACATCCTCTCGGGAATTGGCTTTTACCAGCTGCGAAAAGGAAGCCCCTGGTATCTCGAAGCCCCGCCCTGATCTCCCATCAGGATGCAGCCAGCGGAATCCAGTGAAATGATTTGCTACCTGGGCTGCTGCAAGGACACATTGACGCTGAATTTTGCGATTGATTTCCCAGACCTTTGCAGAAGCCACCTTGAGAGAAAGATGGTGGAAACAAATTATCTTAAGCCCCGCTTCTGCGTGCAGGTCAGGGCTGGCCTTGGGCACCTGTGGCCCGGAAGCACTCGCCAAGTCTGGGAGTTCTTGGCTAAGATGCTCAGCATTCCCAAGGAGCCTCCAGAGGTCGTCCGGGCGGAAGGCAGGCGGCGCCCAGCGGTTGCTACAGGGGGACCTTTCGTGCTTGAGGATGTGGTTAAGTCCTGCAGGGGCCCCGCCCTTTGTGTCTCCCAGAAAACCAGGAGCTGGGGTGGGAATCTCTCCTCCAGCCGGGACACGGAGGATCCTGGGGGTGCTCCCAGAGGAGGGGAAAGTGCTCCTGGCTGCCATTGCTTCCCGGCGGAAGCGGCCTCACCAAGGGCCCGGAACAGATTTTGAAGGCAGCTGCTGAACCTGGTCCACAGGCCCAGCCCCACTGGGCGTGGCCAAATGGCCAAGGGCACCACCCCAGGCACCTGCCTCGGTGCCTTCCAGGGGGACGGCGCTGGATCTCGTGTCCAGGTAACAAACGGAGACAGCCAGCTTCCAGCTGTGCAAGGGACTCCGCTGTGGACTGCGGGATGGCCCTGGGAGGGAAAGGACCTAGGCCTGAGTGAACAAACTGCTGGGAACCTCCCTGGGCCGGACGAACACTGCGGAGGGGTCCTGGCAGTGGACTTGGGCCAGGGGAAGGTGCCGACGCACACGTCTCCAGCCCCGAAGGTGCAGAAACCAGCGCTCGTTCAGTGAGTGCCTGCCCCACCACGTGGCCCTTCTCACTCGGGTGTAGATCTGCAGTTTTTGCAGGTGGAATTCTTGACCCAACGTTATTTTTCACTCCAACATCAGTGGATCGGTCTCGTCTCACCCGTGGTTGGCGGGAGCGATGCCGGTTTTCTGAGGCCATCAGCATCTGCGCAGGAGTCCGGGCTGTTTGCTCCTGCATCTGCTTCTGGCGCTGTGTCAGTTACCGGGGGGGCGTGGTACCAAAATACCACCTGCGGCTAGCCGGCAGCAGCAGGCGCTTGTTCTTGCACAGTTCTGGAGTTTGGACGTCCACAGTCAAGGTGCTGGCGGGTGGTTCTTTCCCAGAGCTTGGAGGGAGACTGCTCAACGGCCATCTCTCTCGGCTCCTGTGCCATCAGCCACACTTGGCCCCCGGGGCTGGCTGGAAGCCACCTCTCTCCCGTGCCCGTCTCTGTCATCTCCCGTGTGTATCTCCCTGTGTGCTCTGTTCTTTTTATAAGGATCATTTGCTAGATTTGGGGCCCTACCAAACCCAGCGTGAACTCATCCGAGCTGAGCGCCCTGCTGAGACCACATAAAGTTGCCTTGGGAGGTTCCGGGGGAGCGTGGATCGGGCTGGGAGCCTGTGCAGCCCCCTGAAGGCCCCAGGGGTCTTGGACTGGGAGTGCAGTCGTCCTGACAGAGCCTTCAGTCAGACCTCTCTCTGGGCAAGGAGGGCAGCATCTCTGGTGCTCCCTGTGAGCTTTGCTCTTACTTAACGCCTCGCTCACCAACAAGAGATAGAGGGAAGACAGGAGTCCAGGACAAGACAAGCAGCTGATGGACTCCAGCCGCTCCTCTGAAGCCCTCTTTTTCTCCCATGTATTTAAAACTAAAAGCCGACAGCAGCAGCAGCCGTAATTACCCAAGCCCATTACAGGGCCGGGACAGTGGCACTTAAAGAAATTGTGCAGATGCTGGAACCGGTCTCCAAGAGCCCTCTGAGTAGCCCCGATCTGAACTCCATTGAAAACACATCTTAAAATAGATCAGACCCAAATCGCCACAGCCAGCAGCTGATGGGGGAGTTTGCAGAATGAGATTGACAGGCGATTCCAGAGCAGGGAGGAGGTGGTTTCGTCTGACTGCATCGCCCCAGCCTGCAAGCGGACGTCTTTGCTTCTGTGTTGCAGCCTGGTCTTCAGCGTCACCATCGTCACCCTCATCACCGTCACCGTCATCACTGTCACCGTCATCACCGTCACCGTCATCACCGTCACCGTCATCACCTTCATCATCCTCTTCCCTGTGCGTGGCGCTCCCATGAGCCACCGAGACCCCCCTGCAAGGAGAGGATTTGGTCAGCCTGGGGGGCTTCCAGCGTGGTCTTCGCTGTGAGAACGTCAAGGACAGGGCAGCTGCCTCTGCCAGGGCTGTGCCCTCCCCTGAAAGCGAGGATCCAGTGACTGATGTGTGGGTAGAAATGTGCAACCCACTCAGATTCCTTGACAAGGCTGGACCGCAGCTTACCTATGAGGCCCGCTGAGGCTTTCCTTGGGCTGGACAGAGGGTCGGCGGTGCCCCCTGCCCAGTCCTGCTTCCTTCCCTGCCCTTCCGCATGGTGGTCCAACGGTCATTCAACGTGCATTCTTCATGCAGAACTTCATCTTGGAGACGTTTTCCCAGGTGGCCCAACCTGGAGCAGTCACACCGCAGGCACTTCCCAGCGTTCAGCTCTGACAACAGCGAGGTCTAAGACACGCATTGTCTCGTTGCATACACAAGTCCACACGGTGCACACTTCACAGACAGGAAAACTGAGCACAAAGGAGTCCCGTGGCCACCTTGTGAGTACCGGATCTGGGACGCTGAGCTCCGCACATTGGCACCAACACTAGTCATTTTTGCAGGGAGTCTTGATTTGTCATGGAGCGTGCAGACACAGCCTGAGCACAGAGATGAAACGCTTTGGAGGACTGTCGTCACAGAAGCAGACACAGCGAGCTAGGACCTGTGCTGGGAATGAAGAATATCTAGGAGAACGGACAGGACGGGGCATGCGTGGCTCTCCCGGCTGCCATTTCTACTGTGAAAGGGTACAAAGCAATCAGCACGCAGGACAGCGTCCAGAGGAAGCCAGGGGCTTGCATAGGCTTTCCACAGGGGAGTCACACAGGTGGACCAAACTCACCCAGCAAGGGGCTGGAATGGCCACGTGAACTGAACTGTCATCCCTCGTCTGTTGGGAGTGCTCGTGCGGACCCCAGAGCCAGGCACACAGTGGCAGCTGCTCATCTGCCCACTGCAGAAATTCCAGGCTCCCAGGAGGGAAGCTGGCAGGCAGTGTGAGCCCATTGTTGGCGTGAGCAGTGTGGGTCAGGCACGGCTGGGAACCCTCCTGAAACTCAGGTTACCAGGCGCTAGCCCAGGGCCAACCTGGCAAGATCCTTTCTAGGGGTGTCGGTCTCGGGACTGCTTTGTTAACTCGGCTCTGCGCAGGACCAATGAGGCTAAGTGGATGACTGTGTCCAAAAAGGCAACATGGGCCCCTGAGCAAGGTGACAGATGACCCGGACTCCACCATATGTGGCAAGAAAACCGCATTGGCGTGCTGGCTGTCTGCCGTGCCATGGGGAGTGGCCGCTGGAAGGCTGAGTGGAAGACAGAGTGTGCGGTGATCAGCGAGTAATGTCCCAGCGTGTGCTGTGGGCGGTTAGTGACACTTGCTGTGGTCCCACCATGGGGAGGGTGACACGGCCCCCTGATCCGGCAGCACCGCAAAGCTCTTCTGACTGAATAGCGTGTGCTTCCTTTTCTTCAATGTTGGCGCGTCGTGGTCGGCGGGCTCCTCGCAGAGATGAAACGCAGGCACACCGGCCACTTCTCGGGTCGCTGAGGTCAGCTGTGGGTGCTGCGAACCCTGCAGTCTCCTGAGCCAGCGATGGCCAAGGAACTGGTGCCTTTGGGCAACGTGGATTTCCTGGATTGTGACTTCACATAAAAACAGACGTCAGGCTTCCCTTGAAACATTAGAAGTACATGACTATGGCAACAGTGGATTGTCGTGTCACAGTGTGTGACTGTGGAAGGTGGGTATGTAAGAGAAGCTCTGGGGCAAGGTCCACTTGTTAGAGTGTGGTTGTTTTTTTTTTAAGGTGGAGCTTGGAATGTTCAGACAAGGGGACATTTTGAATTGGTTCCCCAAAATCTGCAAGTTTCCACTTAAAAACCCACATTTTCTCATCCTCTTGAGACTGAGGGAATGGGCTCCACTGGGGTGACACGCCTCACCGGGCTGTCATTTCTGGAACCTTCCATGTGGCTGGGACGTGTGCTCTCCACTTCGGCCCATCCCGCCAGCCTCTGCTCCTGTGGCTTGGAGTCTGGGACGCTGGGAGAGCCCACTGCTGATCTGCAGAGTCCCCGAAGCGCTCAGCACCCTCACTGTGGCTGACAATGCACTGTGGCACCAGCCTTGGGTCCCGGCAGGGCTGTCAGTGCTGCACGCAGGGTTCAAGAGCGCTTCCAGGCCAGATGTGTCTCAGCATCACGTCCCTCAGGGTCCCCTCTGGCCAGCAGTGTCCCAGTGTCCTCACCCCTGGTCCCTCTGGCCAGCAGTGTCCCAGTGTCCTCTCCCCTGGGTCCCCTCTGGCCTCAGTCTCCCAGTGTCCTCCCCCCTGGGTCCCCTCTGGTCAGCAGTGTCCCAGTGTCCTCACCCCTGGTCCCTCTGGCCAGCAGTGTCCCAGTGTCCTCACCCCTGGTCCCTCTGATCAGCAGTCTCCCAGTGTCCTCCCCCCTGGGTCCCCTCTGGCCTCAGTCTCCCAGTGTCCTCCCCCCTGGGTCCCCTCTGGCCTCAGTCTCCCAGTGTCCTCCCCCCTGGGTCCCCTCTGATCAGCAGTCTCCCAGCGTCCTCCCCCCTGGGTCCCCTCTGATCAGCAGTCTCCCAGCGTCCTCCCCCCTGGGTCCCCTCTGGCCTCAGTCTCCCAGCGTCCTCCCCCCTGGGTCCCCTCTGGTCAGCAGTGTCCCAGCGTCCTCACCCTCGGGTCCCCTCTGGCCTCAGTCTCCCAGCGTCCTCCCCCCTGGGTCCCCTCTGATCAGCAGTCTCCCAGTGTCCTCCCCCCTGGGTGCCCTCTGGCCAGCAGTGTCCCAGTGTCCTCACCCTCGGGTCCCCTCTGGCCTCAGTCTCCCAGCGTCCTCACTCCCCTGGGTCCCCTCTGGCCTCAGTCTCCCAGCGTCCTCCCTCCTGGGTCCCCTCTGGCCAGCAGTGTCCCAGTGTCCTCCCCCCTGGGTCCCCTCTGGTCAGCAGTGTCCCAGCGTCCTCACCCTCGGGTCCCCTCTGGCCTCAGTCTCCCAGCGTCCTCCCCCCTGGGTCCCCTCTGGCCAGCAGTGTCCCAGTGTCCTCCCCCCTGGGTCCCCTCTGGTCAGCAATGTCCCAGCATCCTCCCCCCTGGGTCCCCTCTGGCCTCAGTCTCCCAGTGTCCTCACTCCCTGGGTCCCCTCTGGTCAGCAGTCTCCCAGTGTCCTTTCCCCCTGGGTCCCCTCTGGCCTCAGTCTCCCAGCGTCCTCCCCACTGGGTCCCCTCTGATCAGCAGTCTCCCAGCGTCCTCCCCCCTGGGTCCCCTCTGATCAGCAGTCTCCCAGCGTCCTCCCCCCTGGGTCCCCTCTGATCAGCAGTCTCCCAGCGTCCTCCCCCCTGGGTCCCCTCTGGCCTCAGTCTCCCAGCGTCCTCCCCCCTGGGTCCCCTCTGATCAGCAGTGTCCCAGTGTCCTCCCCCCTGGGTCCCCTCTGGTCAGCAGTGTCCCAGCGTCCTCACCCTCGGGTCCCCTCTGGCCTCAGTCTCCCAGCGTCCTCCCCACTGGGTCCCCTCTGATCAGCAGTCTCCCAGTGTCCTCCCCCCTGGGTGCCCTCTGGCCAGCAGTGTCCCAGTGTCCTCACCCTCGGGTCCCCTCTGGCCTCAGTCTCCCAGCGTCCTCACTCCCCTGGGTCCCCTCTGGCCTCAGTCTCCCAGCGTCCTCCCTCCTGGGTCCCCTCTGGCCAGCAGTGTCCCAGTGTCCTCCCCCCTGGGTCCCCTCTGGTCAGCAGTGTCCCAGCGTCCTCACCCTCGGGTCCCCTCTGGCCTCAGTCTCCCAGCGTCCTCCCCCCTGGGTCCCCTCTGGCCAGCAGTGTCCCAGTGTCCTCCCCCCTGGGTCCCCTCTGGTCAGCAATGTCCCAGCATCCTCCCCCCTGGGTCCCCTCTGGCCTCAGTCTCCCAGTGTCCTCACTCCCTGGGTCCCCTCTGGTCAGCAGTCTCCCAGTGTCCTTTCCCCCTGGGTCCCCTCTGGCCTCAGTCTCCCAGTGTCCTCCCCCCTGGGTCCCCTCTGGTCAGCAGTGTCCCAGCGTCCTCACCCTCGGGTCCCCTCTGGCCTCAGTCTCCCAGCGTCCTCCCCCCTGGGTCCCCTCTGGCCAGCAGTCTCCCAGCGTCCTCCCCCCTGGGTCCCCTCTGATCAGCAGTCTCCCAGTGTCCTCCCCCCTGGGTGCCCTCTGGCCAGCAGTGTCCCAGTGTCCTCACCCTCGGGTCCCCTCTGGCCTCAGTCTCCCAGCGTCCTCACTCCCCTGGGTCCCCTCTGGCCTCAGTCTCCCAGCGTCCTCCCTCCTGGGTCCCCTCTGGCCAGCAGTGTCCCAGTGTCCTCCCCCCTGGGTCCCCTCTGGTCAGCAGTGTCCCAGCGTCCTCACCCTCGGGTCCCCTCTGGCCTCAGTCTCCCAGCGTCCTCCCCCCTGGGTCCCCTCTGGCCAGCAGTGTCCCAGTGTCCTCCCCCCTGGGTCCCCTCTGGTCAGCAATGTCCCAGCATCCTCCCCCCTGGGTCCCCTCTGGCCTCAGTCTCCCAGTGTCCTCACTCCCTGGGTCCCCTCTGGTCAGCAGTCTCCCAGTGTCCTTTCCCCCTGGGTCCCCTCTGGCCTCAGTCTCCCAGTGTCCTCCCCCCTGGGTCCCCTCTGGTCAGCAGTGTCCCAGCGTCCTCACCCTCGGGTCCCCTCTGGCCTCAGTCTCCCAGCGTCCTCCCCCCTGGGTCCCCTCTGGCCAGCAGTCTCCCAGCGTCCTCCCCCCTGGGTCCCCTCTGATCAGCAGTCTCCCAGTGTCCTCCCCCCTGGGTGCCCTCTGGCCAGCAGTGTCCCAGTGTCCTCACCCTCGGGTCCCCTCTGGCCTCAGTCTCCCAGCGTCCTCACTCCCCTGGGTCCCCTCTGGCCTCAGTCTCCCAGCGTCCTCCCTCCTGGGTCCCCTCTGGCCAGCAGTGTCCCAGTGTCCTCCCCCCTGGGTCCCCTCTGGTCAGCAGTGTCCCAGCGTCCTCACCCTCGGGTCCCCTCTGGCCTCAGTCTCCCAGCGTCCTCCCCCCTGGGTCCCCTCTGGCCAGCAGTGTCCCAGTGTCCTCCCCCCTGGGTCCCCTCTGGTCAGCAATGTCCCAGCATCCTCCCCCCTGGGTCCCCTCTGGCCTCAGTCTCCCAGTGTCCTCACTCCCTGGGTCCCCTCTGGTCAGCAGTCTCCCAGTGTCCTTTCCCCCTGGGTCCCCTCTGGCCTCAGTCTCCCAGTGTCCTCCCCCCTGGGTCCCCTCTGGTCAGCAGTGTCCCAGCGTCCTCACCCTCGGGTCCCCTCTGGCCTCAGTCTCCCAGCGTCCTCCCCCCTGGGTCCCCTCTGATCAGCAGTCTCCCAGTGTCCTCCCCCCTGGGTCCCCTCTGGCCTCAGTCTCCCAGCGTCCTCTCCCCTGGTCCCTCTGGTCAACAGTGTCCCAGCATCCTCACCCTCAGGTCCCCTCTGGTCAGCAGTGTCCCAGCGTCCTCACCCTCGGGTCCCCTCTGGCTGGAACTGTCCCCTTTTCGTCAGTAATCCCCTTCCCTTACCCTGCGTGGCTCAGGTTAACACAAAATCCCTGAACATCTGTCAGATTAATCTATTTACAATCGCCTCGCATTGTGAGCCAAACCAAAATTATGTAGTAATATTTGATTTACGGTAAAGCAGTGGAGCCTGACTTTCGTTAAATCCTGCGAGACTGGAGGCAGGTTTTATTTTAACCCAAAATGGATTCTCTACAGCATGCTCATATTTTTGTGTCTTCAATGAGTTTCATAAAAATTAGCCGTGCTCTCTGCTGCCTGGGGTACTAAGCTGGATAGAGCCTTAAAATCCATCATTTGCTCCCAGTTTTTACTTGAGAAAACTTTTGTATCTCAGAAATAAATATCTGTCCCTCACTACAGGGCTGTGTGTTCTGAAACGTGCAGACCTGCTCACGACTTCTGTTCTGATGTTAAGCAATTGGATCCCGTTTATTACGTAACGCCAGCAGGGTGACGGGAATTAGAGTCAATGCTACATACACACAGATTTTTAAATATTTGTTTTATTTCTTTGAAAGGCAGGGTTGCAGAGAGAGCAAGAGAGAGAGAGAGAGAGAGAGAGAGAATCTTCCATCTGCTGGTTCACTCCCCAAACGGCCGCAACTGCCAGGGCTGGGCCAGGCTGAGCCAGGAGCCTGGAGCGGCTTCTGGGTCTCCCATGTGGGTGCAGGGTCCCAAGGACTTCATCCGTCTTCCACTGCCTTCCCAGGTGCATCAGCAGGGAGCTGGATTGGAAGTGAAGCAGCCAGGACACGAAGCAGCCCCCAGACCCACACCTACGACATACAAATCCCATATCCTGTACCATATATCACATACCACATGTCACTGTCACCCATCACATCTTATATCACATATCACCTGTTACCCATGACATAGCCTATCACATATCATATATCATATATATGTTCCATGTTACAGATTGTATATCACATGTATGACGTATCCCATGTCATAAAGCACATGCCCCATATCCCGTATCCTATGTCCCACACCTCATGTCCCGTATCCTATACCACGTATGTTACAATAGGCTCCTCATATCTGCAGATTCAACTAACTGGGCTGGAGATATTTTTTAATTACCTCTGTTCTGACCGTGAGTAGACTTTTTTCCTGTCATCACTTCCTACGCGATACACCGCGTGAACGCTGTATTAGGCGCTAGGAGGAATCTGGCGATGATTTAAAGAACACAGGAGGATGTGAGTGGGCTCAGTGCAAGGAGCGCCTCACTCGGCAGAGGCCCTGGTGCACCCCCAGATCTTAGCAACCGCGGAGGCCCTGGACCCTTCGCTGAGACACCAAGCAGGATTGCCGTACGTTGTATTATATTATATTATGTCACTTTGTGATACATTGTGCTCCATTGTATATGGTTATATCACATTATTTTTATTATGTTACATTATGTTATACGACATTGCATTTTCGTATATTACATTATATTGCTTTGTGTTGTGTTGGATTAGATTAGACGCCCATCGGCCTGCGCTGCCACACCAGGTGTGAACGTGGACTCGTAGAGAGGTTTCGCTGGAAAACATCCATGGCCTCCCAGCCAGGAGGGCAGCGACCACGGAACACAGGTGAACTCAGCTGCCGCGTCCACCTCGGGGGCCTGCCATGAGCAGACGCTGACAAGAGCACTCCAGGCTGGCACAGAGCAGCTGGAGCCGAGCACAGCCAGGCCTGGGCAGGTGCAGCCAGCCTGCTGCAGGAGTGACCCTGCCACTGTGCGATGACCAGGCTGAATGGCCTCTCCCAGGACCATGGGTGCAGGACACGGGAGCCCGTTGGGAGGCACTGCTTTAGCAACCACTTTTACCAAAGCCACATGGCTTCCTGGGTGGCAGCCAGGCAGGGGTGGGGGACACGGCTTCCTCAGGTACATTCCCTGGGACAAACAGGTGCAATGCCTCCCTAACAGCTTGGTTCAGGAGCCCACCCTCGGCTGGGGCTGCTCAGTGAAAGTCACAGCAACCAAACCGGCCAAGTAATTATCTTTGTGGCTTGCTTCTAAAATAGTAGTTCCCGATCAAGGTAATTCTCTCAGTGGAAAAAAAGAAGAAGAAGAAAAAAAAAAAAAAAACAGCAAACACACGTAATGAAAAATCCACTCTAAACTGATTTGCTTTGTGCAGCTGCCCTTTGGAAGGAAATCCGACGTTGAAGGCTGAACTCCAGTAATTGAGGTTTAAATATTTTAATCAGGAACCGTTTGCTCCCTGGGAAAGACATCTACAGGCTGTGAGTTTTCCCGGCTGGGGACAGCTGTCCCTGCCACCTAGCCAGAGAGACTTCAGGTGTCCACCGGGGCAGGCCGACCCCGCCACAGCTTTCTCTAAATGGCAGCAGCCGAGAGGCCGGCGCTGTGGCCGAGCGGGTAAAGCTGTCACCTGCCACTCCAACATCCCATATGGGCACCAGTTTGAATCCTGGCTGCTCCATTCCAATCCGGCCCCTCCTAATGCCCTGGGAAGGCGGTGGAGGATGGCCCTAGTGCTTGGGCCCTGCATCCACGTGAGAGACCCAGTAGGAGCTTCTGGCTATGGCCTGGCCCAGCTCCAGCTTTTGTAGCTGTCTGGGAAGAGAATCAGCAGATGGCAGACCTCTCTCACAAGCGCTGTCACTCTGACTTCCCAACAAATAAATCTTGGGGGAAAAATGGAGACTGCCAAGCAGGGCATGAAGGGCAAGGAGGAGGCAGGACCAATGTTCTGGGATCTGAGCTGACCCCTGGAAGAATGTTCTGGGATCTGAGCTCACCCCCCCCCCCCCGGGAGAATGTTCTGGGATCTGAGCTGACCCCACAGGAGCTCCAGCTCCAGCAGAGGGGGCTAAGCTGCAGCCACTCCTGCTTCCCGGGGAGGGGTCAGTGCACCTGTGCTGCCCTCCATCAGGAGCGCCGGCTTCCCTGTAATAAAACAAACACAAACCACAGCCAACCCACACTCCAGGAGGGCCCCGCGCGGCACAGCAGCCATGACTGGCGGCCCAGGCGTCGCTGTGCGTCAGGAGTGAGCCAGAGTCCACAGGAGCCATCTTAGCCTGGGACCGGCGTCCTCCGGTTGGGGAGGGCCCCGGGCTTCTGTGCTTCAGCCACTCGCCAGGGCGCATGGGTGCGAGGGCAGGGACGGGGAGGGGAAATGAATGAATGAATGAATGATCAGTGGGCGCAATCAGGGGTCTGAGCATGACCTGCTGTCCTGGGTCCACATTCTTGTCCTGCCACTCGCTGGCCAAAGGCAGCTTCTCAAACTCATCCTTCCTCGGTGACCTCAAGAACTGGACAAAGCAGGGGCGAGGTCACAGTGAGGCAATGGCCACACGGATGCTGGACGCTGAGTCACACGGTGACAGCTGGGGAACAAGTGTGATTGTCCTCCTACGCGCTGACACCGAGTCAAGACGCATGAACCACTCTGAGCGGAGATTCGTCTTTGCAGTGGGAGCAGTGGTGCCTCGCCCCTCGGTGTGTGCGGGGCTAAAAAGTGAGGGTCACAGTGCCCACCCCCGCAGCGTGCAAAGGATGATGGGAGCATGTGGGAGGACCAAGTGCTCTGGGCAGGCAGACTGGAGCCTGCATCCCAGCCCTCCACTCACCTGTTGCGTGTCCCTGGCCATTTGGTGCCCTGTCTGTGAAATGCGGATGATAACATTCCCACTGTGCTGGGCTGATGTGGGGGTGAAGTGTGCTTGGGTGAGAACCCTCCACGGAGGAGGGCCTGCTGGGAGCCTGGTGCCCCCTGCTAGCTGATTATCCCATGCCCCTGTCTCCGGCTGTCCGTGCTGAGCCTGGTGTCGCGAGCTCACACTGGTGGCTCTCCTTTGCGATCCTCCATCCTCCCATGTCACCCTTCTTGTAGCCCCCTCATCTGATTCTACACTCACCAGCTAACAGAGCAACCATGCAGACAGAAACCCACTCCTCTGCTGCAAAGAAGTGTCGAGGGCTCCATCCTCTTCAGGGGCTGTGGGGCAGGTGGATGTACCCCAGCGGAAGGGGAGGGGTTTGTTGAACACGAAAGAAAGAACTGGCAGTGCCTTGAAACTCCAGCCGATGCACTGGGACCCGCGAGGCAGCCCAGTGCCTGCCCGGCTGTGGCCACGGCTCTGCGTTCTCACTGGACTGAAATGGACTTTGAGGGCGGGGCTTGCCATCTCACGCCGTTCATCAGACAGGAGAGGCTGAGTGCAAAACAGACAACCCCCAGGCTCGGTGGCTTATGGCAGCAAGGTCCATGTCTCCCCACTGCAACATCTGACCTGTGCAGTCGTTCAGGGCCTCGCTCTCCGTGTAGGCACTGGCACCGCCACGGGCAGCCTCTGGAGTACCGAGGGCACCATTCCGGCAGCACCTGGAGTGGGAAGAGGGGCCGTGCAGCCTCGGAGCAGGAGAGACAGCGGGAGCATCCGCCAGGGAGCGTGTGGCCCTGCTCCCATCACTCCTCCCATCTCCCCTTGGCCAGAATTCAGTCACGTGATCCAACCAACCTGCAAGGGATTCTGGGAAACCTGTGCCAGCCGTGAGACCCCGGAGAGCAGAAGAGGGCTCTGGAGAATCCGTGGCTTCTGCCGTATCCCAGACTGATGGCCTTGTGTCGCTCCCCCTCTTCGTGGAGGAGCAACACAGGACCCTGCGCTGTTCTTTTGTCTGCTCGGCCCTCCCCGGGTTTGCTGCTGGTTCTTCCCGGGTTGGCTACTATCCCTTCCACCTCCGTGGAAGGGCAGTTCCCCCTGGCCACATTCCCCACTTCCGCAGGGGAGCGGCACACCGCCGGCCGGTTCTCTCGGGGGCTGCACAGGTGTTCCTTCAGCTAGATGTTCCCCTTAGATGTTCCCGGTGCATGCCGTCTCTCTCCTCCTTTATAGTCCTCCTCTGCCAATCCCAACTCGGCTGCCCACACGCCGAGTACGCTGCTCTCCTCCAATCAGGAGCAAGTCCTACTGTTTATTGGTTGAACTGGAGGCAGCTGTGTAGAAGCTGTTTACTTCTCTCCCAGCGCCATATTGTGGGAGAGCAGATGCATAGAATAAGTCTTAATTCCAGTAACTTAGTCTAGTCCGGTTGCTCCCCACAGCCTTGTGCTTGTTGGGTCTCTTCTCCCCTGGGGAGTCACAAGCCCCCCCACCCCCACCCCCGGGCCCCAGGCAAGCACCTGCCCTCAGAGCTCCCGCTTCCTGGCGTGGCGTCTCCCTGCAGGCCAGGGAAGCGTTCTCTCCTGATTGCCACGTAGATTGCCCTGGAGAAAAGTCAGAGCTGTCAAAATATCCACAGGAAAGCACTCCGGAGGCCTCTGCCTCGGCAAACCCCAACACCCCTTCATGCTGTCAACCGACAGGGGAGCCGGGGAGCCAAGAAGTAATTGCTCAAGTTAATGAGGGGATGGCTGCTGTCTATCACTCCACATTAGACCTCAAGGCGATAACCGCAAGGTGGAAACGTTCGCAGAATGGGAAAGTCAGTCCGATCTACAGAGCAGAAATCCAGACTCCTTCTTGGCCATTGTCACTGTCGCTCGGCGACTGTCAAGAGCTGACGGAAGCGCAGGCCTGAGACGGGAGTCACAGGTGGCTATGCACCTGCCCAGGAGCTTAGTCAATCTCCTTTGAGTCGGAATAGTCTGGAACTGCACCCCAAACGTTAGCCATTTGCTATCAGACTCCCGCAGCCCGGCACACTCCCCTTGGCAATGCGCTCAGCACACCCTCCGTGGCCGACTGTGGACGGAGCACCGGGGATGGGTGCTGATGTGGGTGCTTCCGGGTGACCTGAACGTCGTGGACCCTAGGTCTTGTTTCACCTGCTTCCTAGAGCACCCAGGAGTGTGTTCTAGAAAGCTCTGCAGGCTGCCTGCAGCTCCTCTGTTGTCCCCACTGGGCACCTGTCTCACCACCCTGGCCCCACACGGCGGTACAGAGGCCGCGCTCAGCCCCTCTGCGTTGTTCAGTGCCCTGAGCGCCGGATGCCTTCAGGGATCTTCCAAGCAGGAGAGAGGCTCTGCACAGCGCCTCATCTTCATCGTTGAATATTCTACGTATTAAACTAAACACGGCAAAAGCTGTGTTCTTACCGACGACTTCATGTTCAGATGAAAAATTTTAATACTCTAATCATAAATCCAGAATTTTAATACAATTTTAGGAAGTGGTTTTAATAAACTTGTGAGTTACATTCCTTTAAATATTTCAAAATAAACTCATAAACTGAACAGAGCCAGCTTCATTGCGAACGATGAATGTGCCTAATTAGCAGAGACGTTCTCTCGGACACTCAAGCCGCTAAGAAATCTCACAGGCACCGCGGACAGCGAGGTCTCGCCTTCTCCCCTGCAGCTGGGTAAATTCCCTTATGCTTCTTCAGCTTAAAATCACAAATCGAGAGCTAATTTCTAAATGCCGTGTTTTAGCCGGGACCACAAGGCTAACCTCCAACCTAACGTGATGCATGGCCTTGGATATTGTAAATCATTTACATAAAAGATCTCTCCAAGGACTCTGCTCACTTTGATACCAGTGATTCTTAACACTTCTGGATCCTAGACTCATTGAAGAAATAAACTGCAAACATCTCTATTTATTCATTTTCAACTTGTTTGAAAGGCAGAGAAGCAGAGGGGCAGGGAGAGGGACAGAGAGATCTTCCGTCTTCTAGTTGATTCCCTCAAATGCCTGCAACCCAGGGCTGGGCCAGGCTGAGCCAGACCTCAGCACTCACTCCAGGCCTCCACGGGGGCAGGACCCCCACGTATGCGAGCCATCACCGCTGCCTCCCAGGCGCGCGTCAGCAAGAAGCCCTTTCCCAAGTGCTGTCTTTGGCTGCTGCCCGGGCACCTGCTCCACCGAGGAAGTGGGTTTGCTCACTGACATGAAGTCTACAGCAGAGCGGGAGCCACAACCCGTGACCCCGGGACTGTGCCTCAGCACCTTAGACTACAGCTGCTCAGAACAGCCCCTCCGCACCCACAGACACCTGGGCGAGGCCTTCGCAGTCCAGCAGGGCGCCCCTGGAGGCCTCCCGCAAGCCACCTGCCCTGGATCCAAGCCTTCCATTAGCCGATGCAAGCTCGAGAGCGAGGCCTCCCTCAGACTCGCCTCAGCCCTGCCTGAATTCACCCGGAGCCTGCTCTTCCACCCTGCCGGAATGCCTTCCGCCTTCCCCTGGCCAGCAGCAGTGCCCTGGCAGACACTGGTGCGGAACAGGTGTCCCAGAGACACCTGCACTTAGGGCTCTTCCAGCACACGAGCCGTCCCAGGGAACGTGAGCCATCTCCAGGGCATAGGAGCCATCCCCTGGGCAGACGAGCCATCCCCAGGGCACATGAGCAGTCCCCCAGGGCACACGAGCCATCCCCAGGGCACATGAGCTGTCCCCCAGGACACAAGAGCCATCCCCCAGGGCACGTGAGTCGTCCCCCAGGGCACATGAGCAGTCCCCAGGGCACACAAGATGTCCCCCAGGGCACACGGGCCATCCCCCAGGCACACGAGCCATCCCCAGGGCACACGAGCTGTCCCCAGGGCACACGAGCTGTCCCCAGGGCACACAAGCCATCCCCAGGGCACACAAGCCATCCCCAGGGCACACGGGCCGTCCCCAGGCACACGAGCTGTCCCCAGGGCACACGAGCTGTCTCCCAGGGCACACGAGCCATCCCCCAGGGCACACGGGCTGTCCCCCAGGCACACGGGCCATCTCCCAGGGCACACGAGCCATCCCCAGGGCACACAAGCCATCCCCCAGGGCACACTAGCCGTCCCCCAGGGCACATGAGCCATCCCCCAGGCAAACGAGCCATCCCCAGGGCACACGAGCTGTCCCCAGGGCACAGGAGCCATCCCCCAGGGCACAGGAGCTGTCCCCAGGGCATATGAGCCGACCCCAGGGCACACTAGCCATCCCTCAGGGCACACGAGTAGTCGCCAGAGCACACGAGCCAGCCCCAGGGCACATGAACCATCCCCCAGGGCTCAGGAGCCATCCCCCAGGGCACACGAACCATCCCCCAGGGCACACGAGCCGTCCCCAGGGCACATGAGCCATCCCCAGGGCACAGGAGCCGTCCCCAGGGCACACGAGCTGTCCTCCAGGGCACACGAGCCATCCCCAGGGCATACAAGCCATCCCCCAGGGCACAGGAGCCGTCCCCAGGGCAAATGAGCCAGCCCCAGGGCACACGAGCCATCCCCCAGGGCACAGGAGCTGTCCCCAGGGCACATGAGCCGTCTCCAGGGCACATGAGCCATCCCCCAGGCACACGAGCCGTCTGAGCCATCCCCCAGGCACACGAGCCGTCCCCAGGGCACAGGAGCCGGTGTGGTTTTGCCTCAGTGGCTCTCACCTTGCTGGCTCCTGGGCTTCCATTCTCCCAGTAAGTGGCATCATTCTTCAGGATGATTTTATTTTAATTTTATTCATTTTCTTTAATGTTCAAATGGGAATTTGAGTGATAAAAAGATATATTTCCAACTACTACCATGTAGAATAATTTATAAGTTCCTATGCCCTTAAATAACCACTCATGACATCTGTAAGTGCTCTTAAACGTGTAGCTCTCTCTGAGTCTTAGTAGACTTTTGATAACAGAATGCACAAAAACGCAGGCATTAGAAAAACTTCTTATTGCAACCCATGGTGACCAGCCGGCTCAGTCTGCCAAGGGCTGGCGGAGGGGGGACTCCCAGGAAAGGAGGTGTCCAGTGCCCAAATGAGGGGCGTTCCCAGCAGACAGGGATGAGTTACCACCACGGCACTGTTTAGACCTCCTCTTACTCCCAAACTTCTTTGGCATGAATTCATTTCATCATTTTCAGTCTTGACTTTAAGAAAAAAATTTTATAAAATTGCCATATGATTAATAGGAGAAAGGATAATCTGTGAATTAACACCCACGGCTTATTAAAACAAGCAGAGTTATGGAGAAATGAGACAGAAGCACTCTCTCCCCTACAGGTGATCTTTCCTCCGTCGAACAGCCTGATCTCGTTATCTTTTATGAACTCAGTGAACTTGAAGATGAGTTGGATGCTGTCCCCCTCCAGATGCTCACAGCTGGATCAGCGGGAGCCGGGGAGGTCTGAAGCAGGTTCATGAACCGCTGGACACCCTCCTCTTCCAGGAGGCACCTACCTCACTCCTCATCCCACTGGAAGCCTAATGAACCTCATGATTTGCTTGCAACAACCCGGCTTGTGAGGCCGGCTTGGAAAAGGGTGCGGCTTCCCCAGGCTCACCGGAGCAACCGCACTGGAGCCCTGGGTCACCTGACAGGAAAATCCCTTTATCTGGTGTGGCCCTACTGTGGGGAAGAAGCCCCCTTTGCATTGTTGTCCCTCGTGAGGTGCCACCAATGGTGACCGGCAGCCACCTGATATGCAGTGCTTTGATGGGTTAGATTCCGGCACCCGGCCATTGAGTCTTCCCACTGAAGTCCCCGCCCCTGCAGGGCCAGCCTTGGCTTTGGGCCGTTTGTAAGGGAACACAGCCTGCAGCTGACACTGGTCTCCGTCATTCTGCGGGTTCGAGGCCCCATCAGTGTCTTCCAGATTCACCCGCTTTCTCGTTCCTCCCCAAGGCACAAAGTCAGCTGTTCCCCAAATGACCTTGGGTCCCACAGCTGAGGCGTGCGGCAAGGACCGGATGGAGGCAGCGGGGGTCCTGGGCTCACTTCCTGCCTGGCAGGGGTCAGCGGCTGGAGCTCCACCATGCTGGGAGAAGGCGGAGAAGGACACAGTGGTGAGACCACAACTTTGCTTTGGGACATGAAATACCGCACAATGGACGCCCCTCCCACCTCGCACTGCTCTCCCACCGGCCTGGCCTTGCTCCTGAGCCTGGTGCGGCCTCACTGGGCCTCCTCAGCTTCTCCACGGGTCACCTGCTTCTCCCTGGGAACCTCCCTCGCTCTCAAGAGTCCAGCCCGGCTGACGCTACTATGGACCAGAGTTGTTTACATAAATGAACACATTTTGGAAGGATTACAGATGCACAGAACGTGGGACAGCAACACGGAGAAGGCGGCATGGGCTCACTGGCTGCTCCCAACAGTTTCATCGTGCCCGTGTGACACCCAGCCTCAGCCAGGAAGCCGAGCTGGGTGATCATCCCTGCCGTCGGTGCCTGAGCCACACTCTGTCCTGGGGCAGAGCCCGAGGTTCTGCTCACCCAGGGGCTCCTTGCTGCTGATTCTCCCCTGCCCAGCTCACCCCAGCTCCCTGCACCTGACTCGGCTCCTGGAGGCTCTGTTCAGCCACTGCCTCCATCCGCTGGCTGGGGGCTCCATGACACGGGAGCACGGTCTAGCATCGTGCCATCTCAGTGCCTCCGTGTCTCCACCTCTGTGGGAGCAGCTGGACCTGGCACAGGACCAGGGAGCCCTGAGGGTTAGATCTGAGCAAGCAGCGTGAGGAAGCCAGGAAGACGATCAGGAAACAGTACAGCCAGGAACACAGGAGGAGAGCAGAGGGTCTCCATGGAGCATGGCGGCGGGAGGGAGGGTCTCCATCGGGCACAGTGGCAGGAGGGAGAGGGTCTCCATGGAGCATGGTGGTGGGAGGGAGAGGTTCTCCATGGAGCATGGTGGCGGGAGGGAGGGTCTCCATGGAGCATGGTGGTGGGAGGGAGAGGGTCTCCATGGAGCATGGAGGTGGGAGGGAGGGTCTCCATCAGGCACAGTGGGGGAAGGAGGGTCTCCATGGAGCATGGTGGTGGGAGGGAGAGGGTCTCCATGGAGTATGATGGTGGGAGGGAGGGTCTCCATGGAGCATGATGGTGGGAGGGAGAGGGTCTCCATGGAGCATGGTGGTGGGAGGGAGAGGGTCTCCATCAGGCACAGTGGTGGGAGGGAGGGTCTCCATGGAGCATGGTGGTGGGAGGGAGAGGGTCTCCATGGAGCATGATGGTGGGAGGGAGAGGGTCTCCATGGAGTATGGTGGTGGGAGGGAGGGTCTCCATGGAGCATGGTGGCAGGAGGGAGAGGGTCTCCATGGAGCATGGTGGTGGGAGGGAGGGTCTCCATCAGGCACAGTGGTGGGAGGGAGGGTCTCCATGAAGCATGATGGCGGGAGGGAGAGGGTCTCCATGGAGCTTGGTGGTGGGAGGGAGGGTCTCTATCAGGCACGGTGGTGGGAGGGAGAGGGTCTCCATGGAGCATGGTGGTGGGAGGGAGAGGGTCTCCATGGAGCATGGTGGTGGGAGGGAGGGTCTCCATCAGGCACGGTGGTGGGAGGGAGAGGGTCTCCATGGAGCATGGTGGTGGGAGGGAGAGGGTCTCCATGGAGCATGGTGGTGGCAGGGAGGGTCTCCATCAGGCACGGTGGTGGGAGGGAGAGGGTCTCCATGGAGCATGGTGATGGGAGGGAGGGTCTCCATGGAGCATGGTGGTGGGAGGGAGGGTCTCCGTGGAGCATGGTGGTGGGAGGGAGGGTCTCCATGGAGCATGGTGGTGGGAGGGAGGGTCTCCATCGGGCACAGTGGGGGAGGGAGGGTCTCCATCGGGCACGGTGGTGGGAAGGAGGGTCTCCGCCCAGCCCGGCCATGGGCTCTCAGGACGCAGCGCTCATGCAACAACTCGACCGGCCCTCTTCTCAGGGTGAGCCTCTGCTCACAACCAGGTGACTCTTGTTTCTCGCTGCGGAGATACTAAACAAAAAAAAGACTTTGACAACTAGAAAGAAAAGATGCTCCACGCTCGGCTTCCAAGTAGGTGAAGGATCCACTTGAAAGGAACTGTTTGTACAACTCAAGGGCAAATAGGACAGAGGCAGCAGCTAGGGAGGCAGGAATTCCATCCGGCTCCAGGGGGCTACCCCATCTTCACTGCCTAAACAGTGTAAGACATGTTGTTAAGGAAGGGGCGGGGTCACAGGAAGGAGGTGGAGGAAGGGGAGGGTGGGGAGGGGGAGACGCCAGCAGCAGGCACTAAGGCAACGTTTCAGCTCTTCTCGCAGAGAGCAGAGAGAAAAATCGAAGAACGATTTTCTCCTGGGTATACTAATTATATGAATCTCATTCTCTTTCGCGTCTGTGCCACTAGAGTTAGAAATAGACTCAAGAGGAGTTTAGATAAATACGTGGATAATTGCCAGGAAGTTTAAATTAAATTAGTTCCAATGCGTTGCATAAAAGCCTCTCTAATACTGTGGGTTCCAAGGGCGTTGTGCTGGGATCCTGCAGGAACCCGTCTCTGGCTCACACTCCGGTGCGTCTGCCTTGCAGACTTGGTGCACGGGGAGGCATGGTGCCTCCCCACATCCCTGCCCCCCAGACCCCCAGGACGTGGCCTCAGCTGGACACGGAGTCTGCGCAGATGCACGTGGTGAAGACAATGTCACATGGAATGAGGGCGCCCCCAAATCTAACATGCGGGGTGACCTCACGAGAACAGGGGGGAGCTCAGATGACAGGTGCAGAGAGCAGAGCGAGGCAGCTTGTTAGGAAAATGGCTCAGTTTTATCTATGGCGCAATCCACACCCTGACACCATCCCAGGCTCTAGCCCCCGCCGCCATTGCTGGAAGCCAGGTGGCCACACCCAACCCCCGGTGTCAAGCTCCACCCCCACCCTAATGGGATTCGCTGCTCCAGCTTCCCTGCCCGCCCTCCGGCAAAGTTTTAAAAGGGCCTGTTCCTGAACACGTGCTCTCTCTAGCCTCCTCTTCCCTCTCTCACTCTCTCGCTCTCTCTCTCCCTCTCGGTCTCCTAAACTCTGTCTCCTTCTCCCTCTTTCTCCTCCCTCGCCCCTTCTCTCCAGCCTGCTGGGTTTTCCCCAATAAACCCTTTCTCTTACTCCAGTGTCTGGTGTGTTTTGTGAGGACCTTACAGAGGGAGTCTGGAGGGGGCAGGAAAGGGTCTCCCCTGGGGCTCTCAGCGGGAGCCCCGTCTTGCTCATGTCTCGATCCTGAACCCCAGGGACGCGGAACCGAGAAGAACCAAAGCTGGGGGCTGAGTTTATCCCCTGAAAAGATGAGCCCCCAAGATGGCTGCACCGGGAGAGAGGGCCTTCCCGGGGGACTCTGAGTGAAATGCCGTCCTCAGGGTGGGTCCCTAGAATGAACCGGTGGTGGCCTCCTTGGAAGACGCCCCAGCCGTGAGAGAAGGCAGTGAGAAGGCCCCGAGCCCACACAGGGACGGGGGCTCCCTGCAGAACCTGGCTATGCGGAGCCCTGATCCTGCACTTCCAAACAGGAGCAGTAGCAAACACGTTTTTATTTGCACTGCTGATCTTTGGGATGTGGCCGTGGCCGCCGCCCTGCTGGTGGCCGCTTGCTACTGCAGCCACAGGAAGTCACTGGAATCAGGCCATAGAAGCTTCTGGATGGCAGGCAGGCAGCTGATACCCAATCCTCGTCCCCTGGCGCACGAGATAGGAGAGAACACTTCTCCAGGAAGTCAGAGGGACCTGTGACCTCCGTGTGGAAAACACAGGGGCCCAGGGCAGTCCCTGGTCTGTGTGAGGTGGGCAGTTCCATTCTGTGTCCTCCTGTATGGGGGAGAGAGAGAGAGGGAGGGAGACGGGGGTCATCTCCCTTGCCTGCCTGGTGCAGGGGCACTAATCCCATCCATGGTTCTGCCCTCAGGACCCCATCGCCCTGCCGAGGCCACACCCCGCACTGCCGTCACGTCGAGAATTTAGGGCTTCAACGCAGGAATTTGGGGGACGCAGCCACGCCGTCCACAGCACCTGCCATAAGGCCACGGCTGCAGGTGCTGCAGAACACAAACTTTCCTCTATTTTTGCAGACGTGTGTCTCTGCGTTGCCTTCACTGTACAGCACACTGGTGCTCGGTTCGGCTACTTAGATGGAGAACTGCGTTCGCCCCAAGCCTGGGCGTTAGGAGGAACTCTCATTGGAACGGAGTGAGCAGGGCCTGGGGAGCTGGGTGCCTGCAAGTCTCGGCGCCCTGTGTGGCCTCAGACAGCTCAGCAACTCTCCCCGAGCCTCCCCTTCATGGCTGGAGAAATGGGACTGACAAGCCAGTGTCAGCCGTGAAGACGAAATTGAAATGGGCACGACCCACCCCGAAGACGGACGGCATGGCGGCCCCCAGGGAGAAACCACAGCCGTCTCTGGTACTGCTGATGCTGTAGCCTACTCGTGCTGATGCCCCTGGGGGTACTGGGATGCCTCGAGCTAAGAGGACAGGAGCTATGGGGGACTTTGGGTGGTCTTGCAGCCTGATGAAGGCGTTGAACGCCACCTGGTGGCAGCGTGCGGTAACATCCATTCTGTTCTCTCCAAGGAAATCAGCCTTGGGGTTGTTTGGGTAGCTTGGCTTCCTTTTTTTCTTTTTCTTTTTTTTTTTTTTTTTTTTTTTTTAGACAGTTATGGAGAGAGGTAGAGACTGGTTCACCCCAAGATGGCCACAACGGCGGGAGCTGAGCTGATTCGAAGCCAGGAGCCAGGAGCTTCTACCAGGTCTCCCTTGCGGGTGCAGGGGCCCAAGGACCTGGGCCATCTTCTGCGGCTTTCCCAGGCCACAGCAGAGAGTGGATCAGAAGAGGAGCAGCCGGGACTAGAACCAGTGCCCATATGGGATGCCGGCGCTTCAGGCCAGGGCTTTAACCCGTTGTGCCACAGCGCCGGCTTGGCGTCCTCTTACAAAGAGAGACACGAGGATCAAGTAATCGCATGGAACTGCCCAGACCAAACCACGTGAGGGCGTTCTGGATGCCGTGTGCCGAGGCCCGGGAGAAGTTTTCCTATCGTGCCCTGAAGCCTCGCTCCGCACTGCTGTGGGTGGCGACACCTGCAGCACCCAGCCTCGGGCGGAACGAGCTGCTTTGCCCCTCTGTTTGCAGGACTGGACGTCACCTGGGTCGTCCACAGATGTTGTCAGCGTGAGGTGACGAAGGACGGACCTTCACCACTCGTAGTAATACCCGGGCACTCAGCACGGCTGGTGTCGGGCTGGGTTACCCAGATGTGTGGATCCCTTGTCACCCGGATGGGGGTGTGTAACGGGGAAAGAGCCCTGCTCACAGGGCTTAACAACGACTCAGAAATCAACGTAAAGGGGGCTTCCCAGGTGCACCACCGACTTCACAAATGCTTGGGTATTGCGTTAAAACAGCATCCCCTGCACACCAGGACATCTGGTAGAAATGAGTAGCAATTCAGAAACGCACACGAGGAGCAAAGCGTGGGCCCAGTGCCGGGGTCCACACCCTCGGTGTTCCTGACATGCAAGCTACGACGGTACTCCCTGGAAACACGCAGGTCTCAGAGCCCAGCGGTGCCTTCAATGCCGGAGCCTCCACCACGGGTATCCTGCTGCTGAAGTCCCGGGAGCTCCCTGCACTCTGTGTCTTTGGAGGATGCTAATGTCTGGGGCTACAGCAGCCATTCTGCGACCACAAGGAAGGAAACCCGGAGGTGTGATGGCCTGAGAACAACTGAGCACACGGCCGGGCGCAGGCTCGGTCCACAGCGACCGCCTCCTCCCGGCTTCTCATCACGCGCAGTCCCGCAGCCCTGTTGTGTGGAGTCGTTTCTCAGGAGTGCTTCCTTGTCTGCTTTTGAAACCCCTGCAGCTGCAGCAACATGCGCCCTTGTCTTCAGGATTCTTATCTCTCACAGGGAGGCCATGGCCCCGCCAAGTCCTGGGGGCAGCACTGGTCCCGTCGGCCATGTTCTGTGGGGCTGGGGAAGCCCCAGGTTCCTCACGCCCACCGAATGTGTCAAACTTGACCAAGAGTTCGAGGCGACCTGGCGCTGCTGCCGGGTGTCGAGGACACACACCCAAGAATCTGGGTCACTTCTGTGGGGGAGCTGCTGAGGCAGGAGCGGCGTGCTGAGCTCCAGCCCCACAAAACCTGGGGAGGGGACAGGCGCCACCTGTCTCAGATCAGCCTGGGAGTGGACAAAACTCGGGCCCCAACAGGAAAGTGTAAAATTTGAAAATCTCCCGACCATTCTGCTCCCGAAGACCTAGACCATCCGACCCCCCCGCCCACTCCGTTCCTCCGCAAGCTGTCCTGGCTTTGCTTCTGCTGGGAGACCCAGAGCACCCACGAGCCGCTGTCACACTGGGGTCTCTGCTTTGCACAGCCCCTGGAGCGCCTACCCGTGACTTTGTTTAAGAAAGGAGTCGGCTTTTCACAGCCATCGTCCTCTGCTGAGTCCGGGGCCCTGCGGCACCGGGAGCAAGCGCCTTCCCACCGCAGCCAAAGCTCTGCTCCGGGAGAAAGCCATGGAGAAGGCGCGTCTGGGGGCAGAACAGGGCAGGGCAGGAGCCAGGGCAGAAGCAGGAGGGGGCTGCTATTTCGAGCGGTGCGCTCCTCTCTCCCGGGACCCACATGCGGAGCCCAGAGAGGCAGATTCGCGCCGGGAGCAGGTCCTCACTGACAGCGAAGTGCTGGAAGTGGGAGTCTATTTGTGACGAGAGCTAAGCACAAAGCAGGCTTTGGGGACGAGAGCCGTGACTGGCTCCGCTTTGTCTGTGTTTCCCACGTCCTTGTCTCGCACAGAACCAGGAGCTTGCTTGCTTGTTTATTTAATTAGAGTTCCCTCTCTCCCTCGCTTTGCCAGGGTCCAGAGCCAAACGCGAGGCAGCGTCTGCTTCCCAGTGGGAGAAATGAGAGCCATTCCTGAGCGCTGGGCCCCGCCGCGGGACTCATCTGTTGGACACGGCCGTCCACCTGCAGGCTTAGCACCTAAGCACGGCCGCCGGAGCTCTTTAGGAGCACTGGGGACAGCGGAGCCCCCGCCAGAAAACTAGGCCGCCAGGAAAGGGTCCCTTCTGCCCAGGGCCCTCAGTGGGGCCCTGCGCACTCCGTGAGTGATCGATGCTGTGAGGGAAGCATCGCCTAACGGGGGTGGGGGTAGGATAACGCCGACACAGACCCCCACCCCGCCCCGGGCCCGGTCCCTGTGACACTCCTCCTGGTGACAGCACCGGCAAAGACGTCGCCCAGGAGCCATCCCCTGTCCTTGCTGGTTGTTCCGAGGACGGCTCCCCGGCCCACCCTGGGCACCCGTGTGCGTCCTCAGAGGGCTGTGGAGTTGATCCTCTCCCCAGACACGCAGACCCACCCGCTGTGAGGCCCTCTGCAAGGCACTGGCCACTGGGCGCCTCCCAGCCCTCAGCTTAATGCGGGAATTGCAGCGCCTCCCTCCTCCTGGGGGCTGGGAGGACCTGAGAGAGTGACTCCGGCCCTGCAGTGGCAGCTGGGCTGCGTGACCACTGAGCACAGCTCCGAGGGCGCCGCAGGGGCTCTGCACGAGGAATCCGTTGAAAGGGGGTCAGAGGGGCCAGCGCAGGGCAGCTCTCAGCAGCCTCCATGATGACAGGGATGATGTGTCCGTCACACACCCAGCTCCGGGCCCTCAGTGTGTGTTCACATGGGCAAGGCAGGATCAGTGACCCCCATTAGCTGGAGCCAGACTATTGGACGGAGGAGGCCAGCGGGATTTAGAAGGCTTTACAGAGGTCCTTGTGCCTGACCTCTGAGAATAACCTCCGGGGGAGACGGGACATGCGGGAGCCTGGGCTCTGTGTGGGGAGTCACAGAGCACTGCCCAGGCAGCCGCAATGCCTCCCGAGACCCAGGGGCTCCCCCAGGGGCTCACCGGCTTCTGCAGGTCATTGCAGAGGGCTGTGGCGTAGCCGCTGTGCACATCTGCTCAAACCTCACCCCTTCCTTATTCCCCGGAGGAGGGGGCACACTGGGCGGCCCCCAGCTCCTGCTGTTACAAATACAGCTGCTACACTCTGGTTCTCTTCAGAGCGCACACATCTTCCTCCTTTTGCAGATAAAGCGGCTCTGATTCACCCACAGGCTATGCTGTAGTCAGCGTGCGTCTCATTAGTATTTGTCTGCAGGCAGATCTGAGACAGAGCGTCTCTGTGCCGTGATGACTGATGACAAGGACGGGGACGTGATGGTGGCTGTGGTGTGTGAGGTCACAGGTGACCAGGACAGGGATATGATGGTGGCTATGGTGTGTAGGGTCACAGGTGACCAGGACAGGGGTGTGATGGTGGCTGGGGTGTGTGAGGTCACAGGTGACCAGGACGGGGGTGTGATGGTGGCTGGGGTGTGTGAGGTCACAGGTGACCAGGACGGGGGTGTGATGGTGGCTGTGGTGTGTGAGGTCACAGATGACCAGGACAGGGGTGTGATGGTGGCTGTGGTGTGTGAGGTCACAGGTGACAAGGACAGGGGTGTGATGGTGGCTGTGGTGTGTGAGGTCACAGATGACAAGAACAGGGGTGTGATGGTGGCTGGGGTGTGTGAGGTCACAGGTGACAAGGACGGGGGTGTGATGGTGGCTGTGGTGTGTGAGGTCACAGGTGACCAGGACGGGGGTGTGATGGTGGCTGTGGTGTGTGAGGTCACAGGTGACAAGGACGGGGGTGTGATGGTGGCTGTGGTGTGTGAGGTCACAGATGACAAGAACAGGGGTGTGATGGTGGCTGGGGTGTGTGAGGTCACAGATGACAAGGACGGGGGTGTGATGGTGGCTGTGGTGTGTGAGGTCACAGGTGACAAGGACAGGGGTGTGATGGTGGCTGTGGTGTGTGAGGTCACAGATGACAAGAACAGGGGTGTGATGGTGGCTGTGGTGTGTGAGGTCACAGATGACAAGAACAGGGGTGTGATGGTGGCTGGGGTGTGTGAGGTCACAGGTGACAAGGACGGGGGTGTGATGGTGGCTGGGGTGTTTGGTGTCACAGGTGACCAGGACGGGGGTGTGATGGTGGCTGTGGTATGTAGGGTCACAGGTGACAAGGACGGGGGTGTGATGGTGGCTGTGGTGTGTGAGGTCACAGGTGACAAGAACAGGGGTGTGATGGTGGCTGTGGTGTGTGAGGTCACAGGTGACAAGGACAGGGGTGTGATGATGGCTGTGGTGTGTGAGGTCACAGGTGACAAGGACGGGGGTGTGATGGTGGCTGTGGTGTGTAAGGTCACAGATGACCAGGACAGGGGTGTGATGGTGGCTGGGGTGTGTGAGGTTACAGGTGACAAGAACAGGGGTGTGATGGTGGCTGGGGTGTTTGGTGTCACAGGTGACAAGGACAGGGGTGTGATGGTGGCTGTGGTGTGTGAGGTCACAGGTGACAAGTACGGGGGTGTGATGGTGGCTGTGGTGTGTGAGGTCACAGGTGACCAGGACGGGGGTGTGATGGTGGCTGTGGTGTGTGAGGTCACAGGCGACAAGGACAGGGGTGTGATGGTGGCTGGGGTGTGTGAGGTCACAGGTGACAAGGACGGGGGTGTGATGGTGGCTGTGGTGTGTAAGGTCACAGATGACCAGGACAGGGGTGTGATGGTGGCTGGGGTGTGTGAGGTTACAGGTGACAAGAACAGGGGTGTGATGGTGGCTGTGGTGTGTGAGGTCACAGGTGACCAGGACGGGGGTGTGATGGTGGCTGTGGTGTGTGAGGTCACAGGCGACAAGGACGGGGGTGTGATGGTGGCTGTGGTGTGTGAGGTCACAGGCGACAAGGACGGGGGTGTGATGGTGGCTGTGGTGTGTGAGGTCACAGGCGACAAGGACGGGGGTGTGATGGTGGCTGTGGTGTGTGAGGTCACAGGTGACCAGGACAGGGACGTGATGGCTGTCTATGCAGTGTGGGGTCACAGGTGACAGGTATGGGGACATAACGGCTGGCAGTGATGTGTGGGGAGCCTGTTGGCAGCCCTGGCAGGTGTCCTGAGCCCCCTGGTGGCTGGACAACCTAATCCAACCAGGTGTCCTTCAACGGTGACCAACTGGGTGCACGGGTGAAGTCCTACCAGCATAAAAAGGACTGGATTTGGGGCACAACTCGGAGACTGTCCCAGCTATGATGCTGTGTGACCGAAGCCAGTCCCCAAGAGTCTCATCCTGACCGACACTCACACACCGTCCGGATGACAACAGGGCAGACACCGGGGCCAGGTCAGGAGTGGTGGGAGCAGGAGGGGGCTGTGACCGCGAGGGAGTGACGTGGAAGTCTTGGTACTCTGTGTGGCTCTGACATTGAGGTGCGCTTGTCTGGCGTTTGGGACAAAAATGACTGAACTGCGCACACCTTGCACCCACGCCATCTTCCTGGCTCAGCTTCGTGCTCTGACTAGAGACCACGCAGCCCCGGGGGAAGTCGAGTGAAGGGTGCCCTTGGCCTCGCTGCTCCAGCTCTGCAGCTTCCAGTGGCTCGTAATTATCTTTTAAAAGATTTATTTATTTATTTGAAAGTCAGAGTTACACAGAGAGAAGGAGAGGCAGAGAGAAAGAGAGAGAGAGAGAGAGAGGTCTTCCATCCACTGGTTCACTCCCCAGTTGGCCGCAACGGCTAGAGCTGTGCTGATCTGAAGCCAGGAGCCAGGAGCTTTTTCCGGGTCTCCCATATGGGTGCAGGGGCCCAAGCACTTGGGCCATCTTCCACTGCTTTTCCAGGCCATAGTAGAGAGCTGGATGGGAAGTGGAGCAGCCAGGACTAGAACCAGCACCCATGTGGGATGCCGACACTGCAGGTGGCGGCTTTACTCACTATGCCACAGCACTGGCCCCAGCTCTATAATTATTTTTTAAGATAAGCTTGCAAAAGAACATATCGAACTACACAAAATATATTGAATCATATTTCTTTGGAATCGAAGGACCACAGACTCTCTTTAAAAAGTGTGTGTATTTGGGGGACAATTTAGCAAAGTGTCAGTTCCAATGTCCACAGAGGGCCCTCACGTAACATCAGTGAGCGACGTGGCGTGTTGATGAAGCAGTCTTCCGCCTTTATGAAGTAGTTTCACCCCGTTCTTGGCGCCTACAGTACAGTCCTGACGATCCCGACCTCTCTGTTGTTCAGGTTGATACACAAATCCTATCTGGATGGAAAACAGTTCCGTGACAAACAACTCCTGTATGCGTGTCAAGGAACACAGCTCGGCTTGGTCAGCAGCACCTGCGGGAGCAGGCAACGCAAGGGCTGGGGTTCCTGTGGGCAAGGGGAGAGCTCACTCCCTGCCGGAGGTGGGAGTCACGGGGCAAACCTTCAGCACGGTGCTGGCCAGGGAGCGTGTCTTCACCGCACGTGGCCAGCCCTGGCCTGCTGAGAACCCAAGAGACGGAGGCAAGCGGAAGACCCCCCCACAGAAGCAGCAGCAGAGACCCCAGGACCCCGCGTTCTGCAGTGGGGTTCACTGGGTGGAAGCAGCTGTGTGCTCAAATTCGCCTGCCTTCAGGTGTTAGGTGTTGGGATTAGGAATGGTTCAGGGTAAGAATCTCTTCCTCACCTGCACACGCACAGGCACACACATGTACACACATGTGCACATGCACACACATATGCACACACATGTACACACATGCACACTGTGAGCAGGATGGCTGTGTATTATCATAGATTTGTCTGGGCCACAGCTCACCTGGGCGTGGTCTGTCCCTGAGCTGCTGGCTTTGTGTGGCAGGTTGAAGCCGTCCCGGTACGCGGGGAGCTCGCTGGACCGTGCCAGGGTCCCGGGAGATCTGGCTGGGAGTACCTCACAGCTCTGTGGAACTGGCTCCATGCGTGATGGACTCCGTGTCCCACAATACCCACAGAGTCCTGGGCAGATCAGGCTCGACAACAGGGACACACAGTCCTGCCCAGCAAGTCCGCCTCTTCCTCTTCTTTGTAGAACACTGGGACGCTCGGCCCCGCCACCTCCCACCTGGCCACGGTTTCATTCGCCCGTGTAGAATTCAATGGTGTTTCTCAATGCCTGATTTCTACAGAGTATATTCTTTCCTTAGATTAAAATATCAGAAACAACAAAACTAAATAAAACATTTTTTAAAAACCCTCTTTTCTCCTCTGAGGTGGGGGAGTGAAGTTTTGCCTAGAATTCACTTGTCCCATTAAACAAGCAGGCTCCAGACTTCTGGTCCCATGTTAGCCACTTGCAGCACTAAATTAATTAAAACCTTCAATGCCTGTTTTAGATGGGCTTCCAAAAACCTTCATTTCTTAAAATGCTTTATATTAATCACAAAGCAACTGCATTTTAAAAAGTCGCTTAACTGGCATCTAATTTGCAATAGCAATTTATTCCATCACAGGTTAATTTGCACATTTGTCGGCGCCAGTTCCTTCAAAGCATGAGGAGAAAGGCTCATCTGACCCGCGTTTTATTTATGGATTCATTTCTAGACAAAACTGAGCATGAACCCAAATGCAAAGCTCACACCTGGAAGACTCCCAGGAGCAGGCAGCTTGAATTTTGTGCTTTCTGTGTACAAAACATTTCTAATAAAAATCTGCGAAGAAGGTGGGTAGCAGCCGAGCAGCGTCCTATGTTAGTGACTTTGTGGATCGACCGGCATGGCCGATGCTTACTGTTCTGCTGTCACCCACAATGACCTCATTGGAATAAGTGACCAATGGGGACACCTGTCTGAGGTAGCTCACGGCGTTCAAAGGATTTGGGGGCGTGGCTCCACTGCTGCTAAGCGTGCGTGTGCCCGGACGAGATTTTGCAGGAGGGTTACGTTCTTCTGGGTTATGGAGCAAACCCAACGCTTCTGAGCTCATAGGATAAGTGCATTCCTTGTGTAAGCAAAATGCCCTTCCCAGATTCGGCAGGGCGCCGGCCGTGGTCGCTACGAGGGGTGGAGCACGGTCCCCTTCCTGCTGGCTACATGTAGGTCTTCCTTCTTCTTCCAGTCATCCCGGTGTAGTTACCTAAACATGTTTGTATTTTGTGTTCCTGAAAAGTAATAGTAAAATGTCCATCACTTCTGTGCAAGCTCTTGATGCTGTGGGTGGGGACAGAAGCCAGGTTCACAGAATCCCACGGTACGCGGACTTCTCCCTGGGGACTCACCAGGGAGGGCAGACGGGGACACAGGTGAGCAGAGACGGGGACACAGGTGAGCAGAGACAGGACACAGGTGAGCAGACAGGACACAGGTGAGCAGAGACAGGACACAGGTGAGCAGACAGGACACAGGTGAGCAGAGACAGGACACAGGTGAGCAGAGACAGGTGAGCAGAGACAGGACACAGGTGAGCAGAGACGGGACACAGGTGAGCAGAGACAGGACACAGGTGATCAGAGACAGGACACAGGTGAGCAGAGGCAGGACACAGGTGATCAGAGACAGGACACAGGTGAGCAGAGACGGGGACACAGGTGAGCAGACAGGACACAGGTGAGCAGAGACAGGACACAGGTGGGCAGAGACAGGACACAGGTGAGCAGAGATGGGGACTCAGGTGAGCAGAGACAGGTCACAGGTGAGCAGAGACAGGACACAGGTGAGCAGAGACGGGGACACAGGTGAGCAGAGACGGGGACACAGGTGAGCAGAGATGGGGACACAGGTGAGCAGAGATGGGGACTCAGGTGAGCAGAGACAGGACACAGGTGAGCAGAGACAGGACACAGGTGAGCAGAGACAGGACACAGGTGAGCAGACAGGACACAGGTGAGCAGAGACAGGTCACAGATGAGCAGAGACAGGACACAGGTGAGCAGAGACAGGACACAGGTGAGCAGACAGGACACAGGTGAGCAGAGACAGGTCACAGATGAGCAGAGACAGGACACAGGTGAGCAGAGACGGGGACACAGGTGACTCCTGCAAATGTCTGTTTACATTCCAAAGAGAAGGCTCAAGGCCCAAGGAAAGACAGGCCTGTGTGAAAACTGACAGAGACGTATCTCACCTTTCAAAAGATGGACCTTGCCCCCAACATGCAGGCCACGGGTTCACAGCACCAGTTTCTAAAAGGAATCCTGAAAAGAAAGCTTCCCGGAGGGCCTGGTCTCCGGTCTAAAAAACGGAGTTTGTGCCACCTCTGGAGTCCCTCAGGGAGACCCCCCACGGAGGCGGGGGGTCGGCAGCACCATTGCGCCAGGCGTCGAAGGCTGAGGGAAGGAAGCTCCATGGGCATCGGGCAGAGGAGGGACAGAGGGCGGGGGCCCTGGGAGGGGTTTGAGTGTGGGGGTGAAGGTGATGGCTCCTCTCGCTCACTGTCTCCCCTGCAGTCACCCTCCCTCCCAAGAGCAGCCTGTCACTCACCCCCAGGCTGCCTCCCTTTGACAGGTGCACTGTCCCAGCTGCCCTGATCACAGCTCTGAAGGCAGGAGCCCCACTGTCTTCCATAGGCCCCGGGGAGGCTCTGGGCAGCAGCCCCACTGTCTTCCCAGAGACCCCGGAGAGGCTCTGGTCAGGAACCCCACAGTCTTTCCAGGGAGACCTGGAGGCAGGAACCCCACTGTCTTCCCGGAGACCCCAGGGAGGCTCTGGGCAGGAGCCCCACTGTCTTCCTGGAGGCCCTGGAGAGACCTCTGGGCCACAGAAGAACCAGAGGATCTCACCCCTCCCTCCTGGGCCGGCTCAGCTTTGGGGAGTGGTGCTCAGAGCCGGGCCCCTCCCTGCAGCCCTGAGACAGGAGCTTCAGGACGAGGAAGCCACCCGGGGCTGAGAGCAGGGAGAGAGCAGCCAGGATGGATAAGACAGGCAGGGTTTCATTTTTCTTCTTTCTTAACCAAATACTTCGTGATGACTGCAAAACCACCAAGAAACCCCCAAGCCCCCAAGAGAATTACAGTGACCATCCTTGTGGCCCCTCAGCGCTCCTCTCCCACGCCCGGGAAGCCGTCCACTCTGAGTGACCCCCAGGCCTTCACTCCCAGCCCTGTCTCAGCTGGCCCCTGCATGGCACTGTGTTCCTGGGGGTCACAGGGGAGACATTCCAAGGACAAACGCACAGCACACCCCAGTCTTGCTTTCTTGGGAGCCTGGACGGAGGCGGCTCACGGACGCTCTGCTTCTGAGCTTTGCCGCTTCAGCCTGGAGCGCGGCCTCTTGGGAGGACTGGAGGTGGAGGGGACAGCTGTTCCCTGCCGAGATAATCCACTCCCGGCGACCGGCAAACCCCCAGCAGGGCTGCAGCCCGTGGGTCCCCAGAGCAGGCGCTGAGCGGTGTGAAGGCACAGTAGTGCCCAGCCAGGGCCCCTCACTGGCTGCACCCAGGGAACAGCTCTGAGCTCAAAGGGGCCTGGCCTCGGGTCAGCTGACACCCAGGGCCCTGAGGGAGGTGCAGATGCTTGGTGATGGCAGTGGGGATATTTGCTCAAAACAAACAAACAAATAAATGAAGGCAAGCAAAGAATATTCAGAATTTCCTCTAAAGCAACTTTGATGTCAACAAGCTTAAAAACACGCTGCTGGCCAGAGCCGTGGCTCACTTGGTTAATGCTCCGCCTGCAGTGCTGGCATCGCACCGGTTCTAGTCCCAGCTGCTCCTCTTCCAGTCCAGCTCTCTGCTGTGGCCCAGGAAGGCAGTGGAGGATGGCCCAAATGCTTGGGAGACCAGGAAGAAGCTCCTGGCTCCTGGCTCCTGGCTCCTGGCTCCTGGCTCCTGGCTCTTGGCTCCTGGCTTCGGATCAGCCCAGCGCCAGCCATAGCGGCCATTTGGGGAGTGAACCAACGGAAGGAAGACCTGTCTCTCTGTCTCTTTCTCATTGTCTATAACTATACCTGTCAAATAAAAAATAAATAACAAAAAAACATGCTGTTAAAAACGGATGCATGAGCCCCCACAGAAGGCTGACAGCCTGCAGGGGCCTGCAGTTTTGTCCATGCAGGTTCGTCGCTAATGCCCCTGTGTGTGCATGGCTGCATTTTAGTATACGTGCAGCTGAAGGGAGCACATCGTGGCTGCGATTTGAGACATGCAAATCCAGGCTTAGGGGGACGGAGGCTGTGTAGGCAGCCAATGCCCAGGCAGGGCTCCAAGGCAGCCAGAGTGGAGAGACACAGACTTGGCCCAGAGGCAGTCATGTCCTCAGTGAAATCTCTGTCCCTGGACCAGGCGACAAGCAAAGTGAATACGAACACCCCGGTGTCGCCACGCCCAGCGATCCTTGTCCACCTGCAGGGCTCCTCGTTTATCATGAGCCGCTCAAGCCTTGCCAGCTCCCTTAGCTGTGTCCATTTTAATTACGTGGTGATGGCATCAGGTCCGTGAGTCCGGTGGGCGTCCGTCAGGGCACACCAGGTCACCCGGAGATGGGCCAGTGCCGTCACTGAGACCTCGGACTTGGCGACAGCGTCGCCTCTGTTCACAGCTCAGCTCAGCAGCCGTGAGCCTCGGAGGCTTGGCCAAGGCTCTTCCGCTGGTGAACATCACCGTCAGCCTCTGTGGCAGGAGGGAGAGAGGTGAGAGCTGCGTGGGAGCTCGGGCAGCGGTCAGAACCCACGTGACATTACAACCTCCTCCACCTCCTCTGCGATGACCAGCCCGGGAAACCGAGCGCCAGCCCCCGCAACCAGAGGCTGAACTGAAATGACTCTGGTGGACTGAAGCTTGTCTGTAAACAAATTGTAATATTGCCTAAACCGATGCCCTTGTAGCCAAGCAACTGAGTTTCAGCCAATCACAGGGGCCAAGGCTCAGCCAGTCTCAAGCCACCAGCCGAGCAGAATTGCGACCGTGGGAGACGGGCGCCCAGAACAGCCAATCAGGTCACATCTGAGCATCGCTCCCTTCCCCCGGCTATAAATGCAGCCTGCACATGTGGTGAGGACTTTGTCTCTTCTTCCTACCCAGGACCAACCAGAGACAGGCAAACACACACCCCCAACCGGGCTGCTTCTGGGTCAGCCTGCTGCAGCCGCACCATGCCACGTCCCCAGCCGAGTCTGCCGGCAGCTGCCCCTTCTGTTATTGTGATTCTGTCCCGGCCCCGGCCTGCTTTGGAGCCCTGCCAAACACCGGCGGTGACAGCTAACTCGGTTGTTCAGTGAAGTCTACAGCAATGGCCTGAGTGGGGTCTCGTCTGGGAGACTTCATGTACTTCCCGTAATGCGAGGCCTTGAGGAGTTCTAAATACGAAGGCTTAGAGCTGGCCTCAGTGCTCTGACCGTGCTGCAGAACCCACACGGTCAGTCCCACTTAAGTCCCACCCCCTTTAGCAACAGTCCCACTTAAGCTCCACCCCCCGCAGCATCAGTCCCACTTAAGACCCTCCCCTTCAGCATCAGTCCCACTTAAGCCCCACCCCCTTTAACAATAGTCTCACTTAAGCCCCGCCCCTTTGACATCCATCTCACTTAAGCCCCGCCCCTTTAGCATCAGTCTCGGTTAAGCCCCGCCTCTGTTAGCGTCAGCCTTCAGAACTGGAGCCGTCTGGGTTTCCTCTCTGTCCCGCTCTCCTGAGGCAATGAACAGAGGCTGAGCTTCTGCTTGGAAGAGCAAAAAGGAAACAGAAAACACAGCAAAGCCGGAAGTTAGCGTCCGGCTACGGAGAGAGCAGCCTGAAGACGAAGCCGAAGCCGTTCCTGCCCAGGGCACACGCATCAGAGCTGAGGATGAGACAGCTCCCCCTGGGGTCTCTCTCCTGTAGGATGAGGGAGACCCCTTCTGCAGGGGTGAACGGGGGAGGAGGAAGCAGCCCAGGAGAACTCCGGCTGCGGGTACTCAGTTTTCCTCGGGAAACGGCCAGCCTCAGGCTTCTGCCCTGTGTGTTCAAAACTACATCTCCCCAAATGGATGATTTGGCCCAGAGGTGAGAGAGCGCGTTGCTCCTCTCTGTGCAAATCAGAAATGGGAGCAGACGAGCAAGTCCAGGGCAAAGTCCCTGCGAAGCAGCCCGCAGTGCCCAGGCCGGCTCTGGGCTCATGGGAGAAGTGGAGCCTGGGGGCGGGCTGGGGGGCCCTGGCTCTCAGCACAGAGACGGGGCCAGCATCCAGCATCCAGCATCAGACTCAGGGCGCGTCGTCCTGGTGGCATTGCGGTCTGTGTCGGGTTGTCTGTTCTCCGGCCTGTTCACCCCCTTGTTGTTTTAGGGGGAAGCCGTGAGGAGTCGAGAGGAGGCGTCCTCCTTATCTGAGGTTGAGCCCAGCCAGCGGGCTGGGGTCTGCGGCCGCTCAGACACAGGTGGAACGTCCTGCACAAGCAGGCTGTCAGCTGTGGCTGGAAAGCTGCTCTCCAGGCCAACCGGCATCTCCCACTAGCCGCTTCTTGTGCTGCACGTGTGACCTTGTGGCCTTAAATCACGCCTTCAGGGTGGGGGCGATCTTCCACCCAGAGCTAGTGGGGGGGGCTGAGCCCCTAAGGAGACGGGACGTCTCCAGGAGACCCCCGCTATCTCCATGAGCCCCAAGCCAATCAACATACATATGTGAAACCCCGTCCAATGGGCACCCCCACAGGATGACCCAGTGAGCAGGCAGTAACGCCCTAAAACCCGGGACCCTTCCTACAGCCGGTGCCTCACTGGTGCACCCTGCCTGGGCTCCTCTCGGACCAGACGCGTTCTCTGTCGCTTGCTAATCAAATAAAAGTTTCTTTTCTGTCTAATAAAAGTTTCTGCTTCTTTGCAAATTGTTTCAGCTTTTTATTTCTACACTAAGCAGAGGAAAAGAGCCCAGGAGACTCGCGCCGGCAGCCGCCCTCCCCGCCGGGACCGGTAACTGACGACAACAAATCAAAGAACCTTTGCAAAGCCTTGGCTGTGAACCCCCGGGCGACAGAGCTGCCACGTCCGTTTCTGACAGACAGGATGCGATGTAAAGGCCAGCTCTGCCCCGCCCCTGTGCCGGGACCCAGCGTCCAGCTCTGGGGAAGAACTCAGCGCTCTCGGCCCTCCACCGCGCCTGTGTGCGGCGTCCGTGAAGTGCTCGCAGGGGGCACAGCACCCGGCAATCAGGTAGGCGCTCTTGCATCGATGGCTTCTCCAGACTGGAAGGAGGAGGGAGTGAGAAGCAGCTGGGAGGGCTGAGTCGGAACTGAACTCAAAGATTGCGCCCCTGAGAAACCAGCGGCTCATCTGGCCGTCTCTGCTTTCGGTCATCATTATAGCAAAGACAAAGCCAGACGCTGTGACGGTCACCCCCAGGTGTATAATAGTTCAAACAGGGCAGAAGCTGCTTCTCACTCATATCAACTCTGGAGCTGATGCTACGCAACCATGAGTGGCTCCCGTCCACGTCCACGTCCACGTCCACATCCACGGGGAGATGCATGGCCCCAGCTCCTGCTACCTCGTGGCTCTGCCACGGCTCACATGCAAGGCCCCAGGGCAGCTGCTCCCGGAGCTGGGGAAGAGGACAGAAGACGACGCAGGGCGGCTTGGGGAGGTTTGTACAGGCCTGGCTGGAAAGGCAGTGCTCTCGTGTCTGTGCACCTGCTACTGGCCAGGAGTCGGCCACAAGACCACACTCACCTGCAAGGGGGCAGGGCCTGAGCTGCAAACCAGGAAGGCGAGCAGACAGGTTGGGTGACAATGAGCCACTCTCTGCCATAGTCTGAGAATCCACACCGAGCGGCTTCCAGCTTCACCAGGGGCGGCTTGCAGAGCCCCAAAGTGGCCAGGACATGGATACCCACCACCCAGTTGCCCGGAAAGTAAGGTGGTTCGAACCTCTGGCTCAAGCGTCTCCTTTATCTGCAATTTGAGAGGCCAAATATTCTGTGGAGCAGAAGACATAAACCACGCACAGTGCATGTGGTCCACAGAGCGCAACAAAGTCCACCATTTTCTGCCCAAAATGAACGAAACATAGGCAGCATTTGTGGGGGGAAAATGGGATGCCCTGATCCATAGACAACTGTATTTCAGTTGGAAAACGCTCTGCGATGGGCCGAGGTGCTGGCTCCACGCTGAGGCAGGGAGGGCTCCGTGCACGGATTCTCAGCACCACACACGGAGCGTCGAGGGCTCAGGCCAGAGACACACCACGGAGCTGCTCACCGCGGTGTCTGTGAACTGGGGCCTCGGGGTAAGCTCCCTGCGTGGCTTCCGACACCGCGACTCCTGCAGATGAAAGCTAAGGAGGAGCACAGAGCCCACATAGGAAGGAGAGCCGGGAGGTTTGCAGTGTATCTGCCACAGAAGGATGGATGTTCCCACACCCTGGGAGGGTCAGAGGCACGGCACCTGGCCGCTTTCCCAGAGTGCCTTGGAGTCTTGCTGCAGTCACAGTCGCTGCCCTCACACACCTGAAATGCAGCACGCACACTCGGTGCAGCTTGCAAGCCCAGGATCAGCCACCGTCCTGACAGCTGAGATGACCCGTGTTGGGGCGGTGCCTGTCCTGGGTTGTGTGTCAGGTGCACCTGCCTCTGTGCCGAATAGAGTTAGAACCACAATGACGCTCTCTGCTCAATGTCCCCTCTGTCATGTGTCAGCCAGGAAAGTTGGGTGAACTGCATTGGTTTCCACCTCTATTAAACTGAGGCAACAATAGTTCTTTGTGAAAAAGGGTGTGTGTGTGTGTGTGTGTGTGTGTGTGTGTGAGTTAAATGCAATTATGAGAATAAAGCCATAGCCCAGAGCGTGACAAGGTCAGCCCCCAGCAAGCCCCACCTCCCACCTGGCCACCAAAGCCTCCCTTCTCTTACTGCACCGCAGGTTCCTCGCTAATCATGACCTTGGGGCAGGCCTTGTGTGGAAGCCCGGGATGCTCGCGTCCCGCGTCAGAGGGCTGGGTTGGAGCCCGCCTCCACCTCCCATCCAGCTTCCTGGGATGCAGCAAGCGAAGGCCACCTCCGCGGGACCTGGATGCAGCTCCTGGCTCCTGCCTTGGGAGACCACACGCAGCTGGTGCGGGTGTTTGGGGAACGAACCAGGGGATGGAGTGTCTGTCTCTGCCTCTGTCTGTGCCACTTTGCCTGTCAACTACATAGACGCAAAACATTTCTGCAAGCTGCAGTTTTGAACAACCTGGCGTTTCTGCCAGGAAACTCTAATTACTATTGAACGATAACAGCCGTCTATAACAAAAACTTCCTGTCTACAACACAGTGCTGTTCCTTCGTTTCTTAAGCGGGCAGCCTCAGGAACTTCTCCTGCACTCTCCGGCCATCCTATCCTATCCAATCCCCCACACCACGGTATTTATGATGCTAATTCTGCCCAGCACGGAGTGGGGGGGGGGGGGCAGCACACTTTGCAAGGCTCCAGGCACACTGGAAAGGTCCAGCCCTTCTACGGACGATGGGAAGAAAAGCAAAGGCAAAGAACCTAACATGTAAACGTTCTCCCTTTAAAGATACGGTATTATGACAAAAAATAGGTTTGGTGCCACGATATTGTATAAAGCAATAAATAATAAAACTTTATTATAGGTGATAGCTTGATGGATCATAAGCTTTTCTGCAAACTCATCTGTAGATAATAAAAATTTATGTTTTTAGTAATATCAGCTCTTGGCGAATGCAAATGACTTTTGATAATTTTTAATTTTGAGAAGACTTTCTGCTGATGCAATGCTTACTGGAGCTACTTAGAATATTCTAGAGGCTGCAACAAATTTGGGATGCGTTTCTGGGAAATTCTATAGAATACGTGTTTCAATACCTCAGGAGCTGGTGGTACCTGCAGAACATTTTTTCTAAAAATATTTAACCTTTATACAATCACTTTTGCCTGTCTCTTTGCCTCTAAAATAGATAAATAAATAAAATCCTCTAAGAAAGTAAATCTGAATTTAATTTGTTTCTATCTGTACCTATTTATTCGGGAAGCAGAGAGACAGAGAGAGCCTCATCTGCTGGTCCACTCCCCAGATGCCCACAACAGCCAAGGCTGGGTCCCGGGATGCACCAAGGTCCCCCGTGTAGGAACCAGCGGAGGTCAGCAGGAGCGGAGACTCGACCCCAGGCTCTCCGCCGGAGTGCAGGCCCCCTCACCCGCGCTCTGCGACTTCACCTCGGTTGGATGCCCAGCCCTGAATTTCATTTTAGATGCAGGGTCCGCAGAGCCATTTTACCATTCATAAGACAGCCTCTGCACCTCACGAGGGCCTACAAGAAATGGAAAGTGACTTCGTGAGGTGTTTGCTACTCAAACCATATTATCCTAGCCCCTGTCCAGTTAAAAGCCCAATTTTGCATTGTGTGCTCATTAATACCTGGTTCACCCGAAGCCCTGTGAGAACAGCGTTGCTTTCCACGGGAGGCGTGACCGTGAAGATAATTCTATCTTCTTCTATTCGTTAATACCCTTCGGATGCTTGCTGGGCCCTGTGCAGTAGTTCTTCTTCTTCTTTTTCAAGATTTATTTGAAAAGCAGAATTACAGAGGGAGGGAGGGAGGGAGGGAGAGAGAGAGAGAGGGAGAAAGATCTCCCATCCGCTGGTTAACTCCCCAAATGGCTACAAGGGCCAAGGCTAGCAAAAGCCATGAGCCAGGAGCTTCATCCGGGTCTCCCCCATAAGTGCAGGGGTCCAAGCACCCGTGCCAACTTCTGCTGCTTTCCCAGGTGCATCCGCAGGGAGCTGGATGGGAAGTGGAACACCCGGGACTTGAACCAGAGTCCACATGGGTGCCGGCATCACAGGCGGTGGAGTTACCTGCTGCACCACAGCACCAGCCCCCTGTGCAAGTTTTTAAAACAATGATTCTGGACTCAGAAAAATCCTCCACCTCCTTGGTACACTTTATTGCCCTGTCCACGTGCACATTTTTATTTGGTAATAAGTTACGAGTTTCGATGACCATACGGGTACCACGGAAGCAGGTTCTGGGGCTGGCGGGCAGGCTGGGCCCCCCGTGTTTGTCCATCTGCTTCCTGTGTTCAAAGCCTCCTCCTTCTCCTGGGGCCCCAAGGTGCCTGGGGTTCCAGTGAGGCCACAGCAGCCTGGGCCCCCAATCAGCTCCCACGCCGCTCACGGGATATCGCACGCCTCACTGCGCCCCCACTCAGCACCCACACTGCTCACGGGGGAACACATGCCTCACTGCACCCCCACTCAGCACTCACACTGCTCACAGGGGAACGTATGCCTCACTGCACCCCCATGCCGTTCACGGGGGGAACGCACGCCTCACTGCGCCCCCACTCAGCACCCACGCAGCTCACAGGGGAACGCACACCTCACTGGGCCCCCACTAAGCACCCACGCCGCTCACGGGGGAACACATGCCTCACTGCACCCCCACTCAGCACCCACGCCGCTCACGGGGGAACGCACGCCTCACTGCACCCCCACTCAGCACCCACGCCGCTCACGGGGGATCGCACGCCTCACTGGGCCCCCCACTTAGCACCCACACCGCTCACAGGGGAACGCACACCTCACTGGGCCCCCACTCAGCACCCACACCGCTCACGGGGGATCGCACGCCTCACTGGGCCCCCACTCAGCACCCACACCCCTCACGGGGGATCACACGCCTCACTGGGCCCCCACTCAGCATCCACGCTGCTCACGGGGGAACGTACGCCTCACTGCACCCCACTCAGCACCCACGCCGCTCACGGGGGAACGCACACCTCACTGCACCCCCACTCAGCACCCACACTGCTCACGGGGGAACGCACGCCTCACTGCACCCCCACTCAGCACCCACGCCGCTCACGGGGGAACGCACACCTCACTGCACCCCCACTCAGCACCCACGCCGCTCACAGGGGAACACACGCCTCACTGCACCCCCACTCAGCACCCACGCCGCTCACAGGGGAACACACACCTCACTGGGCCCCCACTCAGCACCCACACTGCTCACGGGGGATCGCACGCCTCACTGGGCCCCCACTCAGCACCCACGCCGCTCACGGGGGAACGCACGCCTCACAGCTTTCTCCACAGCTCACTTGAGTACCCGCACCCCTCAGCTCATCCCAGAAGCCCAAACTCAGCCCCACTGCCCTTCTCCCCACAGCCCAGAGATGCCATCGGGGGCCCTGTGCACTCCACACCCAGAAACCGTACAGGGACAAAGTGCCCCTCGGGACCTCTCAGCAGCGTCCTTGGGCAGGGATGGGGGCTCTGGAGGCTGGCTCCTCCCCCGGCAGAGCACCTGTGAGCGGCTGGCTTCAGTGGCGTAAAGCACCTGGTCTCCAGGTGGCGTCGAGACGGCCGGCGGAAGGTTCTCCGTGGCAGCTCACCAGCCCGGGCTGAGCGGGACCATGCGTTCTGTGGTGTGGGAGACGCGTTCACAACACGGGCAACATGACCCCGTCTCAGTAACAGCACTGTTCATGAAGCCAGCACCTGCCGTGGCCCAGCCACAAGGAGCCCTGCGTGTCCGCGTGAGGACGAAGCACCGTGCCCTCTGCCGCCGGGGACAAGTTACAAAGGGACCACGCGTCACCTGCTGGCCCTGCGGACTCGCGATGGGGCTCTGGCTTGAGTAGCCGAGTCTGGGGTGGGGAGTTCCAGGTTCCTGGCTCCGGCCTGGCCCAGCCACGGCTGTTGGGGACGTGTGTGGGTGAGCCAGTGGATGGAGGATCTCTCTCTCCGTTTGTCAGGCTGCTTTTCAACTAAATAAGTTTTTTATTTAAAGGAAGAAGAACTGTAAGCCTTGGGAACAGCCTCCTCTCGCTGCCTTCGGACTGGAGTCTGAAACCCGGCCGGCTCCGCTTCACCGTCGTGATGAGCCCCCGAGACTCCACGCAGGCAGCAAGGCGGGTGCTGGGGTGCTGCAGAATGACCCACCAAGGTGAGGTCTCCCCTCCCTTGTGTGAGAGTGGGGGCCTCCACCCCAGCAACGCCGGGTACCCCAGATGCTCCGTGATTCCTTCCTCTGGGGCCACAGTCAGTCTGGGCTGGGGGTGGGGCATCGAGTTGACTCTTGGAGGTAGCAGGTGCTCCTGGGAGCATTGCACCTGCCAGGGGATAGCTTCAACTTCGAGCGCCAGGCAGGGGCAGTTTCCCAAGATTCACGGACGCGGCCGCTCAGCCGACCACTGTCGTACGGCAAGTTGCCCCGAAGCACCCGCAACCTCTCGGGATCCAGAGTCTGGAGCCGACAGCCGGGTGGTCCTGGCAGGGTTGTCTCCGGGGGTGGCCTGGAGCTGCTGTCTGGGCCTGCGCCAGCCACAGGTGTGACTGCGACACAGGGGCCACCTCAAGTCCCCTCACACGGCTGCCACCCTCCCCGAACCCCACACCTCTCAGCTACCACCCTCTGTCCACCACAGCCTGGGGCAGCCCCTGCCTCCTGCCCGTCCTGGACATCAAATGGAACAGAATCAAATGGAATGGAATGCTTCTTTATTAAATTCCCTTCAAGCCAGCCGGTGTGCCTGCCACGTCTTCCCTCCCAGGTCCTCGGCCCACACAGCCACCCACCGGGTGAGGGTGAGCGAGTCGCTGCGTACGAAGCTGAACACATCCCGGCAGGACGTGGGGTGACAAGGGCCGCCGTGACCCGGGCTGCAGACCACATCGACCGGATCTGAGGAGCCTGCGGCTTTGCCTCGCCTGGCACGGAGGACGGGAACGGGTGTTTTGTTCCTGGAGAGAATAGTGTGCGTGTCACGTGTTTAAGCAGAAGAAAGGAAGAGAGCAAACAAAAATTGAAAGTTTCCTCCCACAGGAGTGGGTGCAGCAGGCATCCAGGGCAGAATCGCGGAATACGGAGACCAGAGAGGCAAACAAAAAGCTCAGAGACAAAGGGCTGGCGCAGCCTTGTGGGCACCGTGAATGCAGCCGCCGGGAGTCCGCAGGGCGGATCCTGTACTAGCTGCAGGAAAGCACTCACAATGAGCCGTCAGGAAGTCCAGCGAAGTGGGCCCCTCATGCTGAAAACACAACTAGCTGATTGGTGGAAAAGCTCTCCGCAGCCGGGGCAACCATGGTCTTCGGTTCAAAGCCAGAGGCGTCTCAGGACCCCCGCAGCTGGTCTGAGCACCCAGCCCCCTCTGGGAATCCTGTCGGGGCCGCATCTGCTCCCCAGGTGTGCACGCTGGCCATGCGTGAGACACACGCCCGGCGTTCACACCCGGGTTCCCCCGGCCCCCGGCCCCCCGTCAGGCCCTCTGGGGCCGTGCCCACCTCCTGCGGGTGATGCATCGCTGGGCGCTCACATCCACGGAGATGATTATTTCACAGATCCTAACCACGGAGCTGCCCCCTTTGAAGCTGAAAAAAGCCCTTGGTTTTCCACCTTACAGCCGCTGACCACGTGGCTCAGAGACAGCAGCTGTCAACGTCCTGTCCCAGCGCGTGAGCGAGCCCGGAGCCCAGGCTGATGGCCCTGCTCCTGCCTCAGGCTGGCAGCGGAAGGCACCGTCCCCTCCCTCAGCCTGGATCCACCCCCTTCCGTGTCCCTGCCCTCTTCTCCTTGATTTTAGCCTTCAAGGACGTGGAGCAGACCTGCGATGGGGAGGGGCTGGGACCACCCCCCCACCTGTCTGCAAGCTCGGGAGCCCCCAGGGATGCGCTGTCCTGTCTGTCTGACCTGCAGCCCCCCTGCCCCAACCCCAGGGCGTAATCCAGACCCCAGCCCCCCTGCCCCGACCCCAGGGCGTAACCCAGACCCCAGCCCCCCTGCCCTGACCCCAGGGCATAATACAGACCCCAGCCCCCCTGCCCCGACCCCAGGGCATAACCCAGACCCCAGCCCCCCTGCCCCAACCTCAGGGCGTAACCCAGACCCCAGCCCCCCTGCTGAGATGCATCCGTGTCCAGCAGCTCCCAGGGCTGTGCCAGCCACACCACGTGCGGTGGGCGACACAGGACAACCCTGCCGAGGCCCCAGGCCCCAGGATGGAGATGCCTGTGTTCCTGTCTCCACTCCGTGATGCCAAGGTGACCCAGACACTGTCTGAAAGAGGCGCTCGGGCTCCTTCCAATCACAGGTCTCCTCCTCCATCGGACAAGTGTGGTGCACCAGCAAACAGCACCTTGTTCTGCTTTCTCAGGACTCCCTCCCCCAGCCCCTGCCACACACACCCTCCCCCACAAGCACGCGGAATCCTTGTCATTGGAGGTGAGCTGGGAAGCGCTCCTTCTTTCCTTACGCCGATCTTTTAGATGGGAACTTAAACCCAAAGGCGTCTCACAGGGAAAGCCTTTTTCTCCCAAGAGTGCAGGCCCTGTCTCGGGTTTCCGCGTTCCCCTCTGCACCGACAGCTGAGCGGGTGCTGCTTTGCCTGTGAGTTATTGCTGGCGCTTCACGCTCTGGGCTGGGAAGCCAAGCGTCCAAGCTGGCTGGTGTGGAGTTGGATAAAAGGTTGCGAGGGAGGGACAAGGACGGTGCGCCTTGGTTAATATTCCGCAGTGGCCTCTGCGTCTGCACACAGACCGCGAGCTTATTTACGGCGAGATCCTCCCCTCAGTCCACCCAGGGCTAAACGCAGAAATCACTCACACGAGCAGGCGCGGCGATCCGGTGTGACTGCCCGGCGGCAGAGCAGCTGCGGTTACAGGAGGAAGCGTGAACCTGCAGAGTGGGCGCCAAGCCTGCTCCCGGGGACGGACCAGTCGTAATTAAATAAGTTTGCTCCTTCCCGAGCAATGTAATATTCACTCTTATATTTACTCGGAGCAAATGAATTTAAATGAATTTTCAGCTAAGTTAACCAACTCATTAAAACACACTGAAGATGTGGGAGCTGTGAATCCAGGCCTGGTGCTGGGTGGCGGCTGGGACCCAGGCGAGGAGGGTCCCTCCGTGGGGGCGGGGTCTTTATTCTTGCAGCCTCCAGCCCTTGTAGTGTGCGTGGCCTTTTCCCATCGTTAACTCCAATGAGTCTGCACAGTTGCCACAGAATTTTGAAGTCCTCTTGTATGTGTGTTCGTGAGGGGGGCGTGTATCTGTGCATGCATTTATGTGTTGTGTGGTGTGCATGTAATGCATGTATGCATGTGATGTATGTATGCATGTTTGTGTGAGGTGTGTCTTGATGCAGGTGTGTGGTGTGTCTCTGCAGTAGTGTGTGTCATGTGCATGTGCGGGGTGTGTACATGCATGTTTGTGTCCGCATGTATGTATCTATGTGTTCATGTATGTGATGTGTACCTATGTGTGTGAGTTGTGTGTATTGTGTGATGTATGTATGTGAGTTTGTACATGTGGTGTGTATCTCTGAGTGTGTCCATGTGTGCTGTGTGTAGGTGTGTGAAGGATGTTCCCAAGTTTGTGGGCGTGGTGTATCTGCACGTGTGTGTCTATGTGTTTCCCTGCATGAGTGTGTATGTGTGTGCACGTGTGTGATGGCGTACTGTGTTTCTGCATGTGGTGCGTGTACCTGAGCATGTGTAGGGGGGTGGGTTCCCCTCGGGCCATGTGCCGTAGTGAGGAAGAGCTCCTTTGGGGTCTGTGGTCCAATGAGCATGGGCTGGAATTGAGCCCCGCCCTTTAGCCTACCCCCTGGAGCCCAGTCACCAGTGACCTCGTCCCCACACACCCTGGGTCCAGAGACAGACAGGGCACCGGCCTCCTTGGCCATGGCAGAGGCCACGCCAGAGGCAGAGCCTGCAGCTCAGAGGTGCCCAGGACTCTCCGGGCTCCTTCCAGGGAGTTCAGCCTCCTACCAGCCCTACAGCTCTGCCTGTGAGGGAGCCGCATCCCAGGCCAGCTGCGGCAATCCCGAGAACCACAGGCACAGGGGCCTGGAGCGGAATTCGCTAGAGGGCCGGCGTGCAGGGGTCCACTGTGCGACGAGAGAAACGACCTCACCTCGGTGGCTGGATCTGCAACCCAGCTCCCTGGCCGAAAGCATGAACCACGCTCAGTCCCAACAGCCGCTCCCCGAGTGGCAGGGCGGGGACACAGGGTCCTTCACAGGGCACAGCATGAGCCAGGCCTCCTCCCATCACCACCGGTCACTGAATCCTCAGACCTGCAGAAGGGAGCGTCCCCCGCCCCCACATCACTGCTGTGGGACCTGAGACCCTGCCCGTGACCACGCGGCTGGAAAGGAGCTGAGGGGATGGAAGCTGGCCCTGCACACCCGCACAGGTCAGCCCCTGCACACCCACACGGGTCAGCCTCACACACCCGCACAGATCAGCCCCACACACCCACACGGGTCGGCCCCGCACACCCACACAGGTCAGCCCCTGCACACCCACATGGGTCAGCCCCTGCACACCCACATGGGTCGGCCCCACACACCTGCACGGATCGGCCCTTCACACCCACACAGGTCAACCCCTGCACACCCTCACAGGTCGGCTCCACACACCCGCACAGGTCGGCCCTGCACACCCGCACAGGTCAGCCCTGCACACCTGCACATATCGCACACCCGCACAGGTCAGCCCCGCACACCCACACAGGTCGTCCCCGCACACTGGCACAGGTTGGCCCCACACACCGGCACAGGTCGGCCCCTGCTGCAGGCTCCTAGCTGCTTCCGCCCCTCCCCAGCAGAACGCTCAGCTCTCTCACATTGCAGGTGCTCTGAGAACATGCGAAACCCTGAGGGGCGTTGAAGACCACCCACTCAATGCCATGACAATTTCATCGTCCGTGCACAGTATCAGTTTAATGTCCTTGGCCTTGGGGGGAGGACGCACCAGTGAGCCCTCCTCCATACTCTGAGCGCCACTCCTCCTGTGCACACAAAGACCCCACGCGTGGTATAGACTGCAGAGACCCCAGGGGAGGAAGGCAGGTCTGGGCACCCGTCCTGCAGCGTGGGTGCTCATGGCACAGCTCTCCAGAGCCTGCTTCCCCAGGGCCAGGGCGGAACCACGCCTGATGGAGTCGACACCTTCCATAGAGCTCACACTGCCTGCCTTGCCGCTCTTGTACCTTCGATCTAAAGACTTCCCAGATCTCTTTGAGTCTATTTAGACAGGACAGAGAAAGCCACCACCCGGCCATTGAGCTCTGCCCATTGCCACGCTCAGCATGACCTCAGATCACTCTAACATTTCCCATTCACCACAGAAATGCACAAAAGGAACAGATGAAATGTAGGCCAGGCCTCTTTCTGCTCCTGCCCCAGTAAAAGTGCAAGTCCTCTGAAAACACCTTTCCCGGCAATTACAAAGCTGGCAACGCGACGCGAACCTGCGGCCCTGGGGTGAGGCTGTGGTAATCCTGAAGCCACACTAGCACAATAGTGAGTGAACATCCCCACTTCTGCGGCTGCACAGCCGCTGGCCTCACATAGCGTGTGGAGCAGCCTTGGAGACACAGCACAGTTTGCTAAGCCACTTGCTCAGATGAGGTCGGGGAATTAAAAACCCCGACTTAGGACAACTAAGCCTCGCTGAGTTGAGGGCAGAGGTAGCACATGGGCACGGGGGCGTGTCTCCTGGAAGTAGAATTCTGATCCTGTAGGATGTGCCTGTGCAGTCTGCCCAGCCCCTGGGTTTTCCACTTAGCAGCAAGGTGGGCTAAAGGAATTAGAGCATTTAAACTGGAGCTAATCCACAGCAATTTTGCTGCGGGTGATGTCAGGTGTTAATTTAATCCTTTGTTCTCCATGAGCTACAGCACTTGGCCTTCCAGCACTGGTGACCCAAGGCCTTTTGCTGCGGTTGGAATTCCTAAGGCAGCTTGGTTTTGTAGATAAAAGAGATTTATCTTGGCCCCCAGTTCTGGAGGTGGGAGTCTAGGGCAGCCCTCCCCCGAAACACACACACAGCAGGGCAGTACACAGCCAGAGGCAGGGAGCACGCAGGGACAGGGTCCCTCCCTCGGGACATGAAATGACCAGGATTCAGTCACAGGAGATCCACCCCAGAGATGTCATCAATCCCAGTACCTCCCACAGCCAATGATGTCATCAGTTCCAGTACCTCCCACTTCCAGCGATGTCATCAGTTCCAGTACCTCCCACTTCCAGTGACGTCTCCTAACCTCCCACTTCCAACGATGTCATCACTCTCAGTACTTCCCACAGCCAATGATGTCATCAATCCCAACCCCCCACAGCCAATGATGTCATCGATCCCAGTACCTTACAGCCTGTCATCCAATCCCAGTAACTCCCATAGCTAATGATGTAATCAATCCCAAACCTCCCACAGCCAATGATGTCATCAGTTCCTGTACCTCCCACATCCAGCGATGTCATCAATCCCAGTACCTCCCCATACCCCATGATGTCATCAATTCCAGTACCTCCCACTCCCAATGATGTCATCAATTCCAGTACCTCCCACACCCAATGATGACATGGACCCAGAACCTCCCATTCCCAATCATGTCATTGACCCAGTACCTCCCACTCCCGATCATGTCATCTGATCCCAATATCTCCCACATCCAGTGATGTCATCAATCCAGTTCTCCCCAAAGTCCCACCTCTCAAGGCCATGGCCGGGCACTGACAGACAGTGGAGCAGACAGTGCTGCATCATGTTCAAGCCAGAGCACCCAAGAAATCAGCAGCACAGAGCTTAGTGCAGGGGCCTGCGAGCTTCTTCTATAGAGGGCCTGACGGCACGTACTTTAGGCCCCACCAGCCAGACGGCTTCATGCAGCGTGTGGGCCGGCTGAGTGAGTCAGGTTCCAACCAGCCCTGAGCCACCATTGCAGGACCTCCCATGCACCCTCAGGGGTTGTGAGGAGGGGGTGGTGTGGGATATGGGACGTGAACGCATCACTCAGGTCAGCCAGCACCTCACTGGAAAGTAAGATTCACACTGGACCAGCAAACAGCATCCTCCACAGTTAAATGATGCCATGAAGAATGAACCTCCTGCAGGGACTGGGGGCCAGGGAAAGCCAGGAATGAGGTCAGGCTTTGAGTAAAAGCTGAGACCTGACATGAAGTGCTGAGTCCTTGGACAACCTGGGAAGAAGAGGGCAGGGCATGCCAAAAATGAGGATTTTACACATGGATTCCTGCTTGTTGGGATCCATCGCTTTGGATAATCATGGCTTATAAATGCAGGATTAAGAATGTAAAGGACAGGAGTTGGTGCTGTGGCATAGCAGGCAAAGCTGCTGCCTGCAGTGCCAGCGTCCCATATGGTGCCAGTTCAAATCCCGGCTGCTCCACTTCCAACCCATCTCCCTGCTAATGTGCCTGGGAAAGTAGCAGAAGATGGCTCAGGTCCTTGGTCCCCTGCACCCTCATAGGAGACTTGGATGAATCTCTTGGCTCCTGGTTTCAGCCTGGCCCTGCCCTGGCCATTGCAGCCATTTGGGGGGAGTGAACCTGCAGATGGAAGATAGCTCTGTCTCTGTCTCTCTCTCTGTCACTGTCTCTCTCTCTCTAGCTCTCTCAATTATGCCTTTCAATTAAATAAATTAATTTTTTAGAAAATGCAAAGGACAAACCTCTCCTAGAGACATATATAGTCAGTCTCTCCTGTGCTCCCTGTGACCATGGCCCAAGAGCAAGACCCACACGGGTTTGTGACAAGGAGGTGGGGGGAGCTAGTCATTGTGTTCCCCCAAATACAGCCCAGCCAGACTCTAGCCCATGTTGCACACACAGCTGCTCTCTGAATGGAAAGCAGAGCATACGGGTCACTTCTGAGGCCCCTACTCAGGGCCTAGCCTTCTCCCTGCTGTTACAAATGTCCAGTGGATATGATTCCTTGTAAGGACCTTCACTGCTAACAGCACCCTCTGTCTATAGCCAGGCTCCCAGCTTTCGTAAGGACCTTCACTGCTAACAGCACCCTCTGTCTATAGCCAGGCTCCTGGCTTTCCTTGGTTGCAGACACCACCATCCTCTTCCTGGGGCATGGACCACTGTAGCTGGGCAGCTTGGGTTTCATTTCCCTCTTAGCCACGCCAGCTGCCTTCCTGCCAAGGGTGTTTGCCCAGGATGAAATGGAGCTCCATTTAATCACAATTCTTAGGAAAAGATAATGAGAAGTCATTGCATGTTATTTTGACTATTAAGCCTATGATAATAAGAATCTCTCAGAATCTCAGATTCCAATACTCCCAGCAGAACTATGGACTTAGAATTCACATTGAAGTGCTGTTGCATGCAAAATCAGGTGTAATGTAATTGTCTTAGTTGGTACTGGACCATGCCTTCTGATAGAATGAACACATGGCCCTTTTCTGTGATATTGGTTGTCATGCCACCAAAACCCAGTATTCAGAAATCATGTGACAAGAATTGCCAAGTTGTGTAAGCTCATCTACTAATGCTAACATTCATAATAACTTAGAGATCCTAGGGGGTGTGGGAGAGAAAGAGAGAAAGAAAGAGAAAGGTAGAGGGAGAAAGATAGACAAGGAAAGAGAGGGGGACAGAGAGGGAGAGATAGAGGGAGAGATAGAGGAGGGAGAAAGGCAGGGAGAGGGAGAGAGAAATGGAGAGAAAGAATGAGGAGGGAAAGGAGTGAGGGGGGAAAGAGAAAGAGAGAGAGAGAGAAGAGGGAAATTTGTATGTATGAAGATTAAATTTTGCATTATTTGACATTTAAAAGAATCGTCACAGCATTTATGTCCGTAGTGTGCTTCAAATGAGATTGCTCTTTGAGGAAAACCCAGAGGTGGCATTTACTTATTTACACTTTTGGGTTTTGTAGCTTATGTGAGTGATGCATAATTCATGGTGGAAATCATTTGGCTCCACAGAAAGTAATTTAGTTTATCCCATTCCAGGGCAACCTCCAGCACACGTATAACAAGATGTGTGTGGATTTCAGCTGGAGAAGATGTGTGTAGGAACACAGTGAAGCCAGGCAAAGCATCGCATTGTGGTGCTTTTAGATGTCTCCCAAAACTTTGTCATCACTGTGGGAGAGTCTTGAGTTATTTTCTCTGGACTACTCATTAGTCATAAGCAGTTATCCATTGGTATTATCCAAGAGAGAAGATAAAATGGACGAGGCGTCTTTCTCGTGTGCTTAAAGTTTCATGCTAAGCGTCTCATAAAACGCGGGTAATTGATATTTTCCAAACCCCAAGCTGTGCTCCTCCGTGTCTGGGAAGCCCACGTCTCAGCACCACGGACAGCTCCCCAGCTCCAGGGCCACCAATCACTTGGGCAGCGCCCAGCACTCAAAAGATCAAGGAGGCCCAGGACCCCTAGCAGCCCCCTGGGAGCATCCGTGAGTCCTGGCTGCTGTGTCTGAGCCGAGGCTGACAAACCCCACGGCTGCAGAACTTATGGAACTTGGAGAGACCTGCGGGTGCTGGGCTCAGTGACTTCATGCTTTACAGAGAGCCATGTTCATTTGCCTTCCTAACTCCTCTTCCCTATCCAAAGGGGAAGCTGTCCCTCTGCAGGATGACAATGAGAGCAGTGGGAGAAGGAAGGGAATAAAACCCCTCTGGGTGGGAGGAGTGAGTTTCAGTGGCCCGGGCTCAATGCACACACTAGGGGCCCTGTGTGAACCTGAACCGAATCCCAACCATGACATCCTCCATCCTTTATAAGAGCATGTGTTCTTGGCCGGTGCCGCGGCTCACTAGGCTAATCCTCTGCCTAGCAGCGCCGGCACACCGGGTTCTAGTCCCGGTTGGGGCGCCGGATTCTGTCCCGGTTGTTCCTCTTCCAGGCCAGCTCTCTGCTATGGCCCGGGAGTGCAGTGGAGGATGGCCCAGGTGCTTGGGCCCTGCACCCCATGGGAGACCAGGAGAAGCACCTGGCTCCTGGCTTTGGATCAGCGTGGTGCGCCGGCCTCAGCACACCGGCTGCGGCGGCCATTGGAAGGTGAACCAATGGCAAAGGAAGACCTTTCTCTCTGTCTCTCTCTCTCACTGTCCACTCTGCCTGTCAAAAAAAAAGCATGTGTTCTCACTAGTTAGAGGGTAAAATGCATGCTTCGTGGCAGGGAAGGAGTGGGGAATGGGGAGGAATAAGGAAGAAGACGCAAACACCCTTAGTGCTGTCTCCTGGAGATAAGCTGTTGGCCTGTTTCCTGCTAACCATTTATATACCCACAGGGATACTAAAAATAGAACCCCACATTGTCCTTTTCCCACTAAAATCATATTATAAGCATTTCTACACTACCAAAGCAGCTTTGAAATTACAATTGGGGGGATTATATTTTTATATTTTCAGTGTAAGTAAATAATGCCTAATAGTTATTTTTTGGGGGAAAAAAAGTCTACCAAGAACCAAACCCAAGGGAAGAGTCACAATTCTGCTCATCCCTGACATCTTCCACCCAGCCATGGGCCTTCCTGTGCCGACACACACACCCTGCAAGGGGAGCTTTGAGAGTGCCACCCTACATGACGGATACATAGAGTGGAACTTCCACGCGGCCCGGCTTCTCCTTGGACATCCTGTAACAAAAGTACTGATGGTACCACACCCCAGGACCAAGACAGCCCTGGCTGCAGGTGGGCAGTGCTGACCAGCTAGGTAGCCTTGAGCTGTACATGTTCCAGAATCCTTGCTCAATCTGTGGGAAGAGAATGGAGAATTTAGCCTCAAAATTGCAAAGTTATTGCTTTCTATAAAAAGATGCCATAATGAATCTGGTGGTAAGAACCGTGGGTCTTTACTATTCTTACAGAATCCATCTTTGAAAATAACCACAGAAAATACAATTTTAAATAAGCACAGACAGTTCCCACCCTGCATGTGTTGCTCCAAGCACCCTGCTAAGGTGAGTTGTTTGTCTTCAGAACAGCAAAGGCAGGGCTGTGCAACCCATTTTACAGATGGACAGGCAGCTCAGAGAAGTTCTATGACTCTCCAAGGAGCAGCGAGGGAAGGGCCAGGAGTCCAGCCCAAGGGGTCTTGGTCTCACCGGTGGTGGTGGCCCTGCCTCCCTCCAGGGCAGGTGCATCTCGTCCTTACGGCCCCACTGCTGCCGGCACAGGGAGAGCTCGGGCTGCTTGCACGTTCTTCCCAGCCCTCATATGTGTTATGGTAAGCAGAGCACAAGGCTGCTCCCTTGTGAATGACCACTAACATTTCCCTCTGCTCTGTGCTGTGTCGATGAATCCCTCCAGGGCCTGGCCTAAGGTCTCTCTGGGCAGCACCATGGGAGCCTTCGTCTCCTTCCCCACTTCCAGGACACGCTCGCTGGACAGCACAAGGCCAGCCGCATGGTCCATGGCCCTCCACTCAGCATCACCAGGGATGCCACACTGGTGAGAAACCCGGGCTCCTCCAGACGGAGGGCAGGGGCTGTCTTAAGGCCCCCGTGAGCACCGTGTGCCCGTGGGGCTGAGCTCCTTCCCAAAGAGAAATCCCCGTGAGCTCAGGGGTATCCGCTGAGTGAAACGCGGCCGGGCCATCTCCCCGTCTCAGAGAGCAGGTGTCACTGTCTTCAGAAAATAGGGAACCTTTCCATGTCTGAGTAACTCTTCAAGTGCAGGCTGGGTTTCCCCAGAGAGGACGGCTTCTGGCATCCAGCTGGGGAGTGGCTTCGTTTGCAGGCGTTCAGGGCAGTGTGGCTCTCCCAGCCTCTCCCCAGCGGCTCAGGATCTCAGATGGGTGCAGCAGTGTCGCTTGCCCAGGTAGAGTGGCCTGCAGGTGCCTGGCAGGGGCCTCTGTCTCCAGCTTGACTTGGAGAGACCAGGGCAGGACGTCTCTGAGAAGAGCCTGTGGACCCAGAGCCGGGCACCCGGGAGTGGCAGCCGCCACGGACCAAGGACTGGGGAAACCCCGGCTGTGAGGGAGGGAGGGCAGCCCTCCCCCGATCGTGCACATGGCCCTTCCTTCCAGCCACTGTGGTGGGAGCCGAGCCAGACTGGCTGGCACTGAAACCAGAGAGAGGAGGCGCTGATCGCACTCTGAGTGCACACTTGCGTGTTGGACTATCTGGGGGCAGGGTGCCCACACCCCACGGGCCTTCCAGCCTCCATCTCCGGGCCTTCAGATGTATCCGAGGGTGCAGGCCTTGAAATGGGGCTGTGCCGGTGGGATCGGCGTGCCCCCCCCCCCCGGAGCCCTTGAGAACTGGCGATTCCCTCCAGCAAGAAGCGGGACCCACTGGGCAAAAGGCAGACGCATGGGAGGTGCTCAGCGCTGACAACCCTTGATGCTTTGAGGAGGCCAGAAGTGCAGGGGCTCCACCAAGCTGAAGGGGCTCGCAGCTGATGTCGGCTGGGAAACGGGGGTCTCGGCCCCACAGCTGCCTAGAAGCCAGTTCCGCCCATGGGCGCGAGCCTGTGCAAGGACCCTCCCAGCCAGTCTCCAGGGAGGACTCGGCCAGCACCACCGAGGGTGTGGGGAGCAACTCAGACTAGACTAAGTTACTGGAATTAAGACTTATTCTATGCATCTGCTCTCCCACAATATGGCGCTGGGAGAGGAGTAAACAGCTTCTACACAGCTGCCTCCAGTTCAACCAATAAGCTGCAGGAGCTGCTCCTGATTGGAGGAGAGCAGCGTACTCGGCGTGTGGGTAGCCGAGTTGGGATTGGCGGAAGAGAACTATAAAGGAGGAGAGAGACAACATGCACCAGGAACATCTATCTGAAGGGACACCTGTGCAGCCCCCGAAAGAGCCGGCCGGCGGTGTGCCGCTCCCCCGCGGAAGTGGGGAAAGTGGCAGGGGGCCCGCCCTTCCACGGAGGTGGAGGGACGGTAGCCAACCCGGGAAGAACCAGCAGCAAACCCGGGGAGGGCCGAGCAGACAAAAGAACAACGCAGGGTCTTGTGTCGTTCCTCTGTGAAGAGGGGGAGCGACATAATGGTGCCGTGACTCGGATATGAAGCCTAGGCAGGGTTTAGTGTCGTTCCTCCGTGAAGAGGGTGAGCGACACGAGGGGCCAGGAGAGCCCGGCCGGACTTCCAACCTGCACAGCGGTGCGGGGTGCCAGGCTTGCGTCACCTTACGTCACCAAGTCTGCGGCAGAGAGGATAGAGAGTGGCAGGGAGGGGGCTGGCCAGCTGCTGCCCGAGCAGAAGCAAGGGCCAGGCCGCCCCCTCCTCGGACCGTGGGAGACCAGAGGACTTCTTGGTCCCGAAGCTTCTTTCAGTCTGAGACGGCGCAGACCCGGGGAGTCTCTGCAGAGAAAGTGGGGGGCCCCACCCAGGCTCTGGGAGGCCCCGGTGGGTGCTGGGATGTGGTGGGGAAGCAGGGAGCCGAGGGCTCCGTTGATTTGTCGGCACTTAGCGGTCTTCATTGAGTTCAGCCGTCTCGTACAGTGAGTTCTTTGGGGGAAAAAATCATTTTCATTGTTTAAATAGGAAGTTAAAAAATCAATCTACATGACAAGGACATTTTTAAAGGCTAATTTAGTAAAAATTGTATGAAAAATGTAGAAAATCATTTTTCCCTGGTAGTGTGGATCTGGGTTCTATTTATATGCAAATGCCCCATGTCTGAGCCTCTTCCCGTGTTTTACAATGTTGAAATATTACCTATTCCATAAACCTCAGATTAATGAAGGCCCGAGACGATGGCGGGGACTCTCGGAAGGCAGTTTCAGAGAACACACTCCCGAACGAGACGTTTTAACAGGAACTTCTTCACTCCGCATCAGCCACAATGAACATTTTAATTTGTGGCTATAACGCATTCTGGCCTTTTTCCATATTATTTAAAGAACATGTTTATCCCTTCTTTAAAGGGAAGCAATTAAATGTTAAATTTTAAAAACAAACAGCAGCCTTTTGGAAGCAAAGCCAAGGAGCCGCACTGGCCCTGGGCCTGGGCTGTGTGCAAACCTCCGGGTGTGCGGCGCGGACCGTGCGGATGCAGCTCCCGTGACCCCCTCCATGGCGTTTGGCTGCTCCAACCCTCTGGACGGCTTGGTAATTCGGACCATTCCTCTCACTTGCTTTTGGTCCACAGCTGCGAAGGGACACAGGGTCAAGGCTCAGGTTCCCGTGGAGAGATGGGTGAGGACGGGAGGGTGCCAGGTCGATGGAGCTGCGTTCAGCGCCCTCTCTCTGGGAGAACCGCTTCATCACGTTTTGCAGGGTCTGTTTGGAGCACAGTTCTGCCGCCTTGAACCCGTGTTGTGTCTGGTGGGTACCTAACAACCAGGTCTCCCAAATGACCTCGGTTTGTAACACTTGCCAGTGTGTGTAAATACCGCCAGCGTGACCAGTGTCAAGTCGGGGAGGGACGCATGCAGGTGTGTCTGGCATTTGGGAGCAGACCAGCTCCCACCATACCGGCAGCCACCAGGCCAGGCCTCATGGGGGAGTGTGGATGAGGCACACATCCTCCCACGGAGAAGGCGAGCTGTGGTCACGCTGGAGGCGGAAGGGTGACTCTGGGCTTCCGTGCCTGTGTTCCAGCCCTAGGGATGACAGAAGGTAGAGGGAGGAGGAGTGAGTTCCAGCACCGGCACAGTGGGGGACCCTCGTTCAGGACAACCTACCGGATACTTTAGGAAGAGCTAGAAGAGGGGGGCTGGCAGGCTCCCAGCAAGAAAGCAATGATGAGCAGATGGAAATGTTAACTGCCCTGATTTGTCCTGGACAAACTGTATGTAGGTATTGGAATATCCCACTGCATCCCCAAAATACGTACAATTCTGTGTTCACTAAAAGCAAAAGTGAGATTTACACTTACAAGGCAGAAACCACACTTCTGTTCACCACCATAACCTCAGCTTTCCGCTTGCCCAGGGCTCAGGGGTCTGTAGCAGCCATTGCCTGACTTTCCACCGGGCCACACGTCCCTGGGGCAAAGGACCTGCCGGCTACGCGTCCAGCAAGCAAGGCCGGCCACCAGCCCTCGTGTTGTCCACCCTGCGCGGCCTCACCAGCAGCGTCCCTCCCCATGAAGGAGAAACCCAGCGCCGGCCAGGGCTCCGGCCCACCTGTCACCCGGCGGGGTCGCGGAGCTGCTGCAGCGGTGTTTGGTAGCTACTGTTGACGTGCGTAGTCAGGGACTTCAGGAAAGATTGTCACTGATAATGTGGGTGCACCCCACCGATTTGCCTCAGAGTAGAAATGAGCCTTCCTTGGGAAGGAGGGACTTGTGCCGTGGACAGCAGCTGCAGCTGGGACCTCAGGGTCCCACTGCCCTCCACGTCGCTCTCCCCGGGAATGTCAGACCCACCTGGCCGCGTGGCACCAATCATGTAAACTGTAGTTGTCCTAACACAAGGGGCTTCCAAGTCCCTCACAGGACACCTTCTCTTTTCAAATTTTTTACCTGTTATCCTTTTATTTGAAAGGCAGAGAGATGGACACAGATCTACTCCCCCTGGATTCACTCCCCAAATGCCTTTAACAGCTGAGGGTGGGTCAGGCCACAGGAGGAGCCTGGAACTCAATCTGAGGCTCCCCCGTGGGCGGCAGGGACCCAAATACGTGAGCCATCGTCTGCTGCCTCCCAGGGTGTGTGCCAGCAGGGGGCTGAGCCGGGAGCAGAGCTGGGACCCAAACCCAAGCACGCTGCCAGGGGTGCCAACTCTCAAATGGCGTCTTCACCACCGAGCCAAATGTTCTCTTAGGATTCCGTTCCTCCACGGAGCCCTTGAGACCTCTTGGTGAATCTATGTTCTGCTTGAGCCCTGGGCTGGAAACAGATTCATTCAGTACCACCGGGGAGCGCACAGGCTCTGTCACAGGTGCACTCCAAGGGCCGCGAGAGGCAGAAAGAAGAAGCCAAACGTCAAATCCTGCTCCGACGCTGCTCTGGCGAGAGCGCCAACAGTCGCTGCGGGGCTGGGCTCCGCGTCATGCAGCCCAGAAGCCGCTGAGCCTGGACACGGGGTGCTGCTGCCAGAATTCTCCCAGTGCCCTTGGCACCACCTTCTGCAGGAGCTGCTGCTCCACCAGCATGGGGCGCCCATTGGCCAGAGCCCGGCTCACACGCCTGTCTGCCAACTGCAGAGGAGTCTGGGAAAGCCAGTAGCTGGCACTTCCAGCTCCTGGAGTGAAAGACAGTCGGTGACTCACACCGAGATCCTGCAGACAGAGAGAGTATTTCGGAGCAGCCTGTGTTTGGAAAGTGGGTCGCATGCATTGTCGCTTCCGTGTTAGTCAAATGCCCGCTTTATTCGCACAGGCCGCCAGGTACCTACAGAAGTGGGTCACCCCTCGAGTGTCAATCACGAGACCCCATCGCCGTGCGTGGTCTCGGAGTGGGGAGCGGTGAGGATGCCGTGACAAGAGTCCCTTTTCTGATTGGCCCAGCCCGTGCTCTCTGGGATGCCCTTGGGGAGAGGCCATGCCCCCTGGATATCTACACTGGCAACAAAGACACCGACAGCCAGGTGAATCACAGACGTCAGCAGCCACTCTGACAGTCGTGGGGAGGCACAGAGCAACCCCGGCACACGTGCCCTGAGCACTCAGGACCCAGCCATCAGCAGCCGGGCACTCAGCTGGAGAGACTCCAAAACACCCATGGGAAAGCAGAGTGAAAGATAGGCTTATTTTTGGTGAAAAAAAAAAAAAACCTCGAAATCCATGCACAGATTGCTGTCTTGTCCTCACTTATTGGGGGGGGGGGGGTGCGGAGAACCTTGAGTCCCATCTCTTCATGTTTTATCCCTCGTGTCTCATTGAGGCATTTAAAAAATAACAGCAGAGGCTGGCCTGTGGCTCACTAGGCTAATCCTCCGCCTGTTGCGCCAGCACCCCGAGTTCTAGTCCTGGTCGGGGCACTGGATTCTGTCCCGGTTGCCCCTCTTCCAGGCCAACTCTCTGCTGTGGCCTGGAAGTGCAGTGGAGGATGGCCCAAGTGCTTGGGCCCTGCACCCCATGGGAGACCAGGAGAAGCACCTGGCTCCTGGCTTCGGATCGATGCAGTGCACCAGGCATAGCAGCCATTTAGGGGGTGAACCAATGGAAAAAGGAAGACCTTTCTCTCTGTCTCTCTCTCTCATTGTCTAACTCTGCCTGTCAAAAAATAAATAAATAAATAAAAATAAAATAACAGCAGAAGCGGCTTCATTGGCCGCGCATGATCTCAGCAGTACCCCTGCATCACACGAACCTTAACGGCCGGAGGGAGTGGCCTGGTTTTGGCTGGGAACTCAACTCCCCCATCGACCTGACCTGTGTCTCGGCAGCGTGTTCAGTGAAAATGACGTAACCTCTGGCCCAGTCTCACACACCCGCTTTCCCGACAGCCAGTGAGCCATCCTGCACGCTGCAGGACAGGCCACGATGCGGTTAATCCCAAACACAAACGCCACTGCGAGGAAAAACAGGCGTCACGGCAGTGTGGCTCCTCCTGGGGCAAACGCGCCCCTTTGGGTCTCACAGACAAACCCAATTTCAATCTCACTCTCCCGAGCCAGCTTGACCCACAATAGGCATCTCAAAGAATCTCCTCCTTGGACAGCCGCAGGGGCCCGAGGCAGTGACTCGGCGAGGTCCCACGTGACAGGCACAGAGCAAAGCGATCAACCGCCGTGCAGGCACGGACACCGCGTGGAGGTTCCGCGGGTGGTCAATCGTGGACACCGAGAACCGTTTCTGAAAAGGCTGATGAAGCTCCATTTCCCACCCAGCGTCCCGCTGATGCGCCTGGGAACGCAGCGGAAGATGGCGACCCTGCAGCCACGAGGCAGCCCCTGATGGAGCGGCTGGCTCCCGGCTGTGGCCTGGCCCAGGCCTGGCTGTTGCAGCCACGTGGGGAGTGAGCCAGCTGCTGAAGCGGCTCAGTGTCGTCAGCACCCTTGGCTGGGTGGCCGCTCTGCGCACCGGAGAGGGGCTGTCGTCTGGGGGAGGGGCTCCTAGCTGGGGACAAGTTTGCTGGGAGCTCAATGCCCCCATCAGACCTGACACAGGACGGAGGTGCCTGGAAAACATGGGCCACCAGGATCCTCACCCCGGCTGCTTGGGACCCGGATTTCCCGTCAGCATCTGGAGTTTGGTTCCCCGTTGGCTGCGTGTCTGAGACCCAGGGAACCGTGGCTCACTTCCCCTCACTTGCCTATGAAAACATACACTCATGGTACAGCCTTGGAAAGAGAGGGGGAAAGAGAGAGAGAAATGGAGGAAGAGAAAGAGAGAGGGAGAGGGAGAGTCTCCCCCAGGAGTACTCTCCTGTCGTGTTGGAGATGACCCCCAGTGTCCATCAGGAGTCAACTGCTCCCCAGGTCTGCTGTGTTGGCGGTGACCACCATGTCCATCAGGAGAGTGTGACTGGAGGCCCTGAGCTCACCTGCGGGGGGACCACAACACAGCTTCCCATTGTGGGAACGTGGGAGCACCTGGGAACCTGGTGTCATTTTCCAAGTCGAGCCCAGGAGGTTGGCAAGACGCCACCGCCCAATGTCTTGGCACCGAGTCCTGACAAAACTCCATGCCATCTCCCTGGCACGGCTGTGTGTCTGCAGAATGATGGGCGGCTGGGTCCGTGGCCCGTCCCGTGGAGCCTTCTGGATAGAATCGCTAGCCAGGCACCCACAAGCGGATCCTGGAGGCGGGCAGAAGCAGCACAAACTCACCCGGAGCGCGGCATCCTCAGAGAGCCCCAGCGGATAGAGGCCGACGGCGGAGGCTCAGGCCTTGCTCCCGAGACGCTCTCGTGCAGAACAGGTGTGGGGAAAGCTAAGTGGGTGAAGGTTAAGTTTTGCTGCCTTTATGGGCAACAGGAGCTTAACACAGGTGTTACAGGAAAATAAGGAAAGACGCTAACTCCAGGCATCCTTTTCATGGTCGGGCAGGTGCGCTCAGTCCTGTGAAAGCTCCAGGACCAGCTCTGGGGAGCACGCCAGGCCCCGTCTCCCCCACAGCCTCCTCCAATGCCAGGCCCCGTCTCCCCCACAGCCTCCGCCCACGCCAGACTCCATCTCACCACAGCCTCCTGCTAACCAACACCAGGCCCCAACTCACGCAGCCTCCTCCCATGCCAGGCCCCGTCTCCCCCACAGCCTCCTCCCACGCCAGGCCCCGTCTCCCACAGCCTCCTCCAACGCCAGGCCCCGTCTCCCCCACAGCCTCTGCCAACGCCAGGCCCCGTCTCCCCCACAGCCTCCTCCCATACCAGGCCCCATCTTCCCCACAGCCTCCGCCCTCGCCAGGCCCCATCTCCCCCACAGCCTCTGCCAACGCCAGGCCCCATCTTACCCACAGCCTCCTACTAATGCCAAGTCCCATCTCCCACAGCCTCCTCCAACGCCAGGCCCCATCTCACCCACAGCCTCCTCCCATGTCAAGTCCCGTCTCCCACAGCCTCCTCCCACGCCAGGCCCCGTCTCCCCCACAGCCTCCTCCCACGCCAGGCCCCGTCTCCCACAGCCTCCTCCAACGCCAGGCCCTGTCTCCCCCACAGCCTCCGCCCACGCCAGGCCCCGTCTCCCCCACAGCCTCCTCCCATACCAGGCCCCATCTTCCCCACAGCCTCCGCCCTCGCCAGGCCCCGTCTCCCCCACAGCCTCTGCCAACGCCAGGCCCCGTCTCCCCCACAGCCTCCTCCCACGCCAGGCCCCGTCTCCCACAGCCTCCTCCAACGCCAGGCCCTGTCTCCCCCACAGCCTCCGCCCACGCCAGGCCCCGTCTCCCCCACAGCCTCCTCCCATACCAGGCCCCATCTTCCCCACAGCCTCCGCCCTCGCCAGGCCCCATCTCCCCCACAGCCTCTGCCAACGCCAGGCCCCATCTTCCACAGCCTCCTGCTAATGCCAAGTCCCATCTCCCACAGCCTCCTCCAACGCCAGGCCCCATCTCACCCACAGCCTCCTCCCATGTCAAGTCCCGTCTCCCACAGCCTCCTCCCACGCCAGGCCCCGTCTCCCACAGCCTCCTCCCACGCCAGGCCCCGTCTCCCACAGCCTCCTCCCACGCCAGGCCCCGTCTCCCACAGCCTCCACCAACGCCAAGCTCGCAGGAGCAAAGCGGGCGCAACAGGTAACCATGAACCTGCAGTGTCGGGCCAGGGAGAGTCGCCACCCAGTCCTGCCGATGGACAGCAGCAGGCTGAGCTACGTTCGCCCCAGCGTCAAGTTGTCCAGCAGGAGTGTGTGTCCATAATCTTCACTAACAGCTTTGTTGATCAAACAAACCTGGAGAGACCCGAGGCCCAGCACGGCACCCACTGTCCCACCCAACCCTCCTGACCTAGGAAGTCAACGTCGCATTCCTCCCAGGTAAATGCTGTTTAATATCTCACTGCTCCCACGGCAGCCATGGACAAAGCACCAGCGTTGGCGTTGTCTTTATAGAAAGGCATGTAAATATTAATAGCCTGAGGCCATGACAGTGTGGCTGGCGGGGGGCGGGGGTGCAGAGAGAGGAGGAGGCTGATTCCTTCAGCTGGTTCCACTGCGGGCGGCTGAGCTGAAGGAAGACGCGGTCGCATCTCATTAAGGCCACAGAGGGCACCGGCACCAGAACCAGAACCAGCAGCAGCACCAGCAGCACTGGCACCGGCACCAGAACCAGAACCAGCACCAGCAGCAGCACCGGGAGCGGCACCAGCAGTGGCACCGGCAGAGCTAACTGTGGCACTGGCACCAGCACCAGAACCAGAACCAGCAGCAGCACCAGCAGCACTGGCACCAGCACCAGAACCAGAACCAGCACCAGCAGCAGCACTGGCACCAGCACCGGCACCGGCAGCGGCACCAGCAGCGGCAGCGGCAGAGCTAACTGTGGCACCGGCTCCACATGGAGCTGGAAGGGACAGAAGCGACGTGTGAATGGGGCACCTCCTGCTCTTGCACGAGACTAAATAAATGTTTTATGAAGTTGGTAAATATGGAAATCGCCTCCTACTCACATTAGAACGTCTTGGAGGGGAAGAAGACAATGATCAAAAGCCCCAGGGTTTAAAAGCAGCGGCTTCAAAGGCACGGGGGTGAGAGTGGAGAAGGGTGGCTTGCGACTTCTGGCTGTCATGCTAACACGGGTTAATGAGCCGCTGTGTGCATGTGTAGGGGTCTCCCAGAAGTTCTGGGAATGAGGGGTACGTGTGCAGGTGTGAGGGGTCTCCCAGGAGTTCTGGGGATGAGGGGTGTGTGTGCATGTGTAAGGGGTCTCCAGGAGCTCCGGGGACGAGGGGTGTGTGTGCATGTGTAAGGGGTCTCCAGGAGCTCCGGGGACGAGGGGTGTGTGTGCAGGTGTGAGGGGTCTCGCAGGAGCTCTGGGGACGAGGAGTGTGTGTGCAGGTGTGAGGGGTCTCCCAGGAGTCCCGGGGACGAGGGGTGTGTGTACAGGTGTGAGGGGTCTTCCAGGAGTCCCGGGAACGAGGGGTGTACAGAGAGATCCGCATGGGCTGCCGCATGGTTGGCACCACAACTTGAATTCCCTTGGCCGCCAGCTTTCCCACGTCCCCTTGCGTCACAGCCACTCCAGTGCTGCTTTCTCACGCAAACAGCCGCTGCGCCCATGCGAGCCCACACGACTTGAGTGGGACGCGTGTTTTTGGAAGCTGAATCTGGGTTATGTTTGAAAACACCGAACTTCTCTTAGTATTTACAGAAATACCCCCCAACTCGCCGCTCGCTCCTTTCCTGCTTCGTCTCAGCTCTGTGTGTGCTCAGTTCCTCACGGTGCCTGCAGACAGCGACATCGGCCCCCGCGTCTTCCCCGGGGGATGCTGCAGTCCGGGGAGACCGGCCCCCTGCCAGAGCCTCTGGCCCGGAGTCCCGGGGTGACCGTGACGAGTCTGCCTTCCCACCGTGGCAGGGGCAGCTCTGATGGGCTCGGGTGGGCTTCCCAGTCTGTGAGGGAACAGGGACGAGCCGTGGAGCACCTACAGCACCACAGCTGGTGCAAGCTCCACCCCAGGCCAGGTGAGGGAGAAGCGTCCATCTCTTCTCATTTTTACTCAGAGTCTCGGAGCTGGCCGGGGTCTCTGCTCTGAGAGGAGACTTGCAGGGGCCCCATCTCACAGGCTCGCTCTTCCTGCACAGAGGCCCAGTTGGAGAGCTCAGACAAACACATTCGGCCTCCTGCTCCTGGCCCAGAGAGTAGGAAGATTCCAGAGCCCGTGGGACTCCCGGGAGACGAGGGCTCGCCCACCTCTTCTCCCCAGGAGGGCCCTGACTTCACCACGAGCACCATGGGCAGCCGGGCACCGCCGAGCTGATGACAGACTGATGGAGAGGCCCTCGGAAGCCGCCGTCGAGGTTTGAATGGCACGAAACTCGCCATACCCACCATTAACAACCAGCGACCCTCATGCCGCATCCCGAGGATGGGGAGCCCTTGTGCCTGCACGCTTGCGTTATTCTCTCAGCCTGCAGCTCTGCGCGGATAAGAAGCAATAAACTCTCTGATGCGTGCAATTTTTAATGCAACATGAGAAGGAGAGAGAGAGGGGGAGAGAGAGAGAGAGAGAGAGGGAGAGAGAGAGAGATCGTCCATCCACTGGTTCACTCCCCAGGTGAGAGGACCTTGGATCTTTCCGGCAGAAGTTAACGCCCACTGAAGAGATGCTGTTTTTGTTGGGACTTTGAACACGCCCAGGGGAATTAGTGAGGTCAGCATCTTGTCACTGCAGACTTCGCACTAAGGGAACCCGCCCCAGACTCCTGGTCAAAGGCACCACGCGAGAGCTCGGGCACAGGCACAGACGCCAGGCGCCACCCCGGGAGACCCAGATGCACTCGGTGCGTGGTGGGCCTGGGAGGGGGCAGGAAGCTCACAGAATCCTAATGCAACCGTGAGTGTCAGAGCAGCCTTGTAAGCCCTGCTGTGGGGTGGTGGGCGGTGAGGGCTGCTCTCACACCCCACGCCCTCCTTTCTAGATGGAAGACTCACAGCTCCTCCTACAGAGAGCTCTTGTGACCACAGAAGCTGCTCACTTAGCTCAGTGTACACCTGCCGTGTGCAGACCTCATGCTGTGGCTGAGCCCTCGTGACATGGATGAGACAGGTGCCACAGAGCAGGGGACGCCCCTCTGACCTGGAGGCGAGATGAACAATGGGAAACAGCCTGGTGCCGACTCACGGGCCCCACTGGATTCTGCAGGAAGAGAACCCAGTCCTGCTCCGGCCACCTGTGACCGCTCACCAGGGAGGTGTCCGCTGCTGCGATAGCAACATTTAACGGATACACGTGGGTGGGGTCACTGCGGGCCTTTTCCCAGAGGTGGAACTTGAGCATAGGAAAGTCCGGAACTGGTCTGAGCCTGCACAGCCAGTGTGGACTCTGGGAAGGGTTGGCACCCAGGTGGCCCAGTCAACCCGTGCACCCTCATCAGTGCCAGGTCAGTGAGAAGCGACTCAGCACCCACTGCCCAGCACATGCCAGGCACCATTCAGAGGGACTTCAGAAAGTGCATTTTTAAAGATGGTTTTACTTATTTGAAAGTCAGAGTTGCAGATAGAGATGGGGAGGTGAGAGGGAGGGGGAGGGGATGGGGAGGGGGAGGGGGGGAGGGAGAGGGGGAGAGGGAGGGAGAGGGGGAGAGGGAGGGGGAGGGGGAGGGGAGGGGGAGAGGGGGGAGGAGGAGAAGGTGGGGGAGGGGGAGAGGGAGGGGGAGGGGGAGAGGGAGGGGGAGAGGGAGAGGGAGGGGGAGAGGGAGAGCGTCCATCCACTGGTTCACCCCCCAGGTGGAAGGGCAGGCTGTGTGCAGCGGCTGGTGAGCACCGGGGATGTCCAGCCTCGGCCACGGCACTGACCTCTGCGTCCTCCAGCACTGGCTGCAGCCGCTCTCCTGTGCGTCCGGTACCCAGCTTCTTCTGGTGGGGGCAGGGCAGCATGTGCAGAGCAGGTGGCCGGCAGAGACGGGCGCTGGCCCCAGGCCGGCCAGGAGAGCGCACGGAAGCTTCTAGCTCTCCACTGGCTGTTTTCCATAAGCGGATGCCGGGGCTCCTCGACCGCTTCGATAGTGAGGATATTCTGAGCGCTTCTTTTTCCATCTCCGTTTCCGCTGCTGTCTTCACACTTCCTTTTCCACTATTACAAATGCACGCGAATAGCAGCATAGACCCCGCGCGCTTCTCTCCCGTCGTCTGCTTCTCTCCTTCATGGCACGAGGAGCTGGGGAAGTCGGATCCATTCGTGTTTCCATTTTTGCCGTGTGGATGAAGTTATTGCTACCAGGAAAAAAAAAGTGCAGCAGTAAAGCAACCCACCAGCGAAAGAGCTGAGCGAGGGCTCCCTGGCCTGACCTGGCCTCCAGGCTCAGCCCATGCCCCAGCTGTGTTCATCCCCGGAGCCCACCAGCGGAGCAGGGCCCACCTCTCCCCAAGGGGACCTCTCTGGGAGGAAGGCACCAAGGGCCCAGCTCTCAAACACCAAGGGCGTCTGTCGGCCAGGGCTTCAAAAGGCAGATACTCTCATGGACGGGGTTCTAAGCATCTCATTTCAACACTGGGCTTCTATATGCAAACGTGATTCAAAATGAAGGTAGCACGGTGGGGGGGGAGGGTCCCAGGAGAGGAAAAGGGGGTGGGAAGATGAGCGACAGCTGAATCAAGTGGACGTCAGCCGCGGTCTGTGTTTCGCCACGGACGGCAGCTGCCCGCAGTGGTGCAGGCTGGGAGACGGGTGCTCAGCTCTCCTCTCTCCGCCCACTGCTCCTGCAAACACTGCTCTAGCCAAACATGGAAAGTGTATTTAAATTTTAAAAAATCGTGCAAATAATCCTGAGAGGTTTTTTGTAGAAATTATTTTCGTGTACTTCTCTAAGAGTTTCACATCATCAGCTCCTGTTTTGTAAATGATGCGTTAGCAACGCACGGGTTCCAGCTTGTGCACTGACCGCCGAGCGCGTGTCCACGTGTCTGCGTGGACTCCACGACGCAGGCGGACTCGCGTCATTTTCTCATGGAGCCTGCGTCATGCACAGCATTGGAGGAAATGGATGACAAAACAGGGGGTGCTTAACTCAGATCTCCCCTTAGTAAAAATTAAAACCCATGCTTAAAACTAAAAACATAGGCCAGCGCCACGGCTCACTTGGCTAATCCTCCGCCTGCAGCGCCGGCACCCCGGGTTCTAGTCCTGGTTGGGGCGCCGGTTCTGTCCTGGTTCCTCCTCTTCCAGGCCAGCTCTCTGCTGTGGCCCGGGAGTGCAGTGGAGGATGGCCCAGGTGCTTGGACCCTGCACCCGCATGGGAGACCAGGAGAAGCACCTGGCTCCTGGCTTCAGATTGGCACAGCGCACCAGCCATAGCGGCCATTTGGGGGGTGAACCAACAGACAGGAAGAATTTTCTCTCTGTCTGTCTCTGTCTCTGTCTCTCTCTCTGTCTAAATCTGCCTGTCAAAAAAAAATTAAAAGCGTAGACATGTAAAATGTAGAAGATCCCTTTCTCTTGGCCCAGCGGCTGCTCCAAATTTTGTGGATCTGTTTTTCTTTCTCCTCTGATGCTTTCTCAGCTGCAGGATACAGGGTTCTGTGTCCACCAGCGCCCACTCCACTGCCTGCCTCTGCTAAGCTCTGTGAGTGGAGTGGAGACACGGAGAGGCTGCTTCCTGCCTCCAGGGATCCGTCTCCAGGACGGGGAGCAGAGTGGAGAGGGGACGTGGAAACTGAGTCCACCAAACCAGAGAAACTGGCAGACATGGCCGCCATGGGCCAGGTCTGTGGGAGTGGCCCCCGCCTAGGGCCAGACAACAACGGGTCCTTCACAGCTCTGACATCATCAGAGTGTCTGTCCTCCCACAGCCACGGGGCGCCCACAGCATGAGGGACAGGCGCAGGGCCCCGGGTGACCCCCGGAGCTGCCAGTGAGCTTTTGCCCTAGATCTTGTCCCCAGGTGTGGGAAGAACTGAGACCCACGTGCGAGCAGAGGGACGTCTCCCTTCGTCCCACAAACATCGGCAAAGCCCCCGCCTTCTTCCAGGCACGAGGCCGAGTGTTGGAGAGAGAGCAAAGGCGACCGAGCCCACACCCTGTGGCGCTGCGGGAGGGAAGACGGACAGGCCGCAGAGCACGGGCCCTGCATCGTGCGTGGCAAGTGCCAGGCACAGTGCACAGCTCAGCCCTGGGGCCCCTCCCTGGGGCCCCACCCTCTGACCCTCCGTCCTGTGGCCGAGGTAGGCTCGCGACTCAGGTCATTTCAGGCAAGGCCGCAGCTGCCGAGTTCAGCGATGGGGAGTGACGCAGGGCCATGCAGGGGGCTCCATTCCTGGCAATGCTGCTGTCCAGACGTAGGGTTGCCTTCTGTTGGGCGTGCTGCGTGTGCAGAGTCCGTGGGACACGACCCTGCTGTCCTGGCACGGTCGGTAGCTGCGTGGGATGAAGCCATGAAAGGTGACATCTTGATAGGTTCCAGGGACGAAGCTGAGGACATGCTGGGGGGTGGGGGCACCATTGCACACGTCACACTGTGCAGTCACTGCACTGTTATAGTGTAAGGCAGGGTGGATTCAGTTTCACTTCAACCAAAAGCTGCTGGCGAACACAGTAGAGGCTGCATCGGTGCCGTGTCGAGGAAAAACTCGCCAACGTTGAGCTGATGAGCGTGGAGGTCTTTGCAAAGAGGTGGGGCAGAGCTGCACCCAGTGAGCTGCAGAGAGAGGAGACTCGCAGGTGAGCGGACCACCGGGGCTGACCCGTGACGTAGGCAGACGCCACTCGGGGGTGTGTCGGCCTGGTCGCATCCACCATCATGGCCTGCTCGCTGAGGGTGTCCAGTCTCCCTCTCAGCTCTGCCCCGCTTTGCACTAAGACAAGCAATCACTCATTGCTGGGTGCACCCGGAAGAACCAAGCCTCCTGACGGCCGAATGCTCAGGTCTTCTGGCTTCTCTGACAAGCTCTTTAACTCAGGGTCTCTCTCCTTGATGCTGGTATCCCAAAATGCACCCCAGAAAGGCAGAAGGCAGAGAGCCCTGGGCGAATGGACTGAGAGTGAGCAGGGTGTGGCACAGCCCGAGAGCCGCAAGAGGAGCCGTGGGTGGAGACGGCTTGGGGGGCACAGCCCGAGAGCTGCAAGGGGAGCCGTGGGTGGGCCAGTCGGGCCCCTGCAGAGGGCAGCTGTCACAGGTGTCGGGATCGCTGGTGCCCACTCCAGGGGCACGTGCCAGAACCGGGCTCTTTCACATTGCGAAAGCTGCAGCCAGGCAGGAGGCTGGGGAAGGCGTCCCTCACCCATGCTTAATCGTTCTCAGCATCTCAGAAACAGGGAAGGGAGCGAGAGGGAGAGACATACGGCCGTGTGATGGAGGGGGAGGCATCTAAGGGCAGCGATCTCCCAAACAGAGCAGGACCCCGGGGCTGGGCGGGGTCGGGAGCTCTGCTCGCCGGCTGTGTCTGTGTGCGCCCGTCCCTGCTCAGCCCATGTCCTTGGGCAAGAGCTGTCTGCAGATGAACTCACGAGAAATCGTTTCTACCTGAAGGGCAGAACTTGTCTGTGGCTTCGTGACTCCTGGACACTTCTAGAAGCTACGTCCTAGATGCCAAACGCTCCCGAAATTTCCAAAATGCTCTCCAGCACCCTGCACACCTGTTCCAGCTTAGTTGTTCAGTTTGCTGCTTCAGATCCCACTCTGAGGTTCCGGAAGGAACACTGGATCTGCCCTGCATGAGATCCAGACGCCCTTCAGCTCGGGGGAGTCACGTGACCCGTGGGCAAGCAGCCTAACCCTCCCTTTGGTTCAGGACGGTCACATGACCATGTCGAACACTCTCCCACCTGCTCGGTCCACCAGGGGCTGTCGTCCACAGGAAGCACAGCCCTTCTGCAGCTGCCGGGCAATGCAGTGCAGATGAGCACCTGCCACTCATCCCGCTTTGCTGAGCCTCTCGGTTGCACAAGGGGAGGTCCACCTGCACGTAGCATTCGCCAAGGCGTGCGGGAGTCAAGACGCCCTGGGCTCCAGGGGCTGGACCGTAATCAACCAGGCTGCGTCCGGGGCTGCCGCTGCTGTTTCCCTATGAAGCCTTTGTTAACTGCACCTGCACTTCAGGCATTGATTTTTCCGTTCCCTTACAGCCTCTGAGTTGGCCGTTCTCCCCATAACCAACGACACCTTGGAAGGTAGCATCTTGGACAGCCGCAGAATAGAATTGTCTTATGGGAAATTATGCAGTGCAATGGTGGCCTCCAAATCCACAGCCCACCCAGCTGCCAAGAGGCCGTGAATCAGAGAGTCGGGGCCCAGAGGAGCGGCTCGGGCGAAATGCTTGATTAAAAAGCAACGCAAGAAGTAAGGAGGACGCAGAGACTGCACACGAGTGTTCGCAGCAGCCTCTCGCAACCAAAACGGAGAAATTCAGATGTCATCGCTGCAGAACAGGCCCACAAAGTGACGGGTGGGGTCATCCCATCGGGCACCATTTGGCCGTGCAAAGGAGGGAGGCACTGGCGCCCACTGCTGCTGTGTCCATCTGAGTGACGACCCCAAAGTGCCCACAGCCTAATCCCCAGAACCCGTGCACACGTTACCTTGCAGGCGTGGTGATCAGGAGGCTGAGATGGGGATAATGTCCCAGGCCCTGCAGGTGGGCCCAGTGCGATCGAACCTCCTAAGAGGCGAGCAGGGGGCTGTGTGTGGAGGGGACAGGACCCAGGGAAAGCTGCCATCTCTCTGGTCTGGGCTACGGAGGACACGCATTCTCCCATGATGCAGCACTTCCAACACCGTGACTGCATCCCCGTAGGACACACCGTGGAGCTGCAGCCCCGTCGTGGTAAGAATGCAGATTTGTGTGGTTTGCGATGTTTCAGGCCACGAGTGTGTGCTGAGTGTCAGATCCCAGGGCTACCTACTGCTCCAAGAATCCCCTCCGAGCATCCTCCGGGGTGTGCCTCCCACGGTGGGCACGCGCAGGGTGGAGCCCCTCTCTTGGAAAATCTGAGGCAGTGCCGAGCGGCATGGGCCAGGGTCACGTCCTCCTCAGCCTGCGCCCAGTGGCCACATCTGTCAATGGAGGCGGCGATGCAGAGAGCGTCCTCCCTGCACCCCTCCGGCCCCTGGATCCCGTCCAGCCCGAATCCTGGAAAGTCCTGCTCCCGGCCTTCCCAGCTTTGCCGTGGAAGCCAGTGCATTTTCTCATTTTGCTTAAACCATTTTGCATTGATCTTTCGCCACATGCAGCTGATGGAGGACCGCCCGATTGGCATAACGTAATTTTAAACGGTAGTAATGGCCGGGAAATAATGACGGCTTATTAGGCACTGTGCCAGTATTGATCCTAGATGATTAGAACGGATGCCCGGGATGCATGCACTGCACAGTGCTTCTGCTGGGTGTGTGGAAAGACCCTCTGCAGAAGGTGATGCATTGCAGGACGGCAGAGCCCAGCGCCTCGGCCGCGGGAGTGCACGCAAGGGCCCTGGAGAAGGGCACGCAGCGGCTGTGCCGGCTCCTAGCCTGTCTGTCCACGCACGCTAGCTCCTTCCGGCCTCACAGTCCCCCCGAGTGGGCGCCATTGTGTCCAGACTGCTCCTGAGGAACCCAGAGCACAGATCGCCTTGCTCCTGCCCAAGGGGAACAGGGCAGGTGCGGGGAGGGATACAGGAGAGCCGAGGGGTGAGCCGGACCGTCTCTTCCTGGACCGCGTCGGGGGTCTCAGGCTCCAGGTCTGGGCAGGGGCACCCGTCCCCCTTGCGTGGAGCATTGTGGGCTTCGCTGTTCTGTTTCTCCGTGACCCCTGGCAGGACAGAGCCTTTCTGGGTGGGAGGTGGCCATGTAACAGAAGGGCGTCCCTCTGGGGGCCTCTGGTAGGCCAGTCACACTGCCCTCCGTCACTCATGCCCGGTCACTGTGCCCAACACCCACCAACCACAAGCCTGCGTCTAGTCCAGGTGAGAGAGGCCTTCGATGTCACCATTCCCTCCTGCGAGACAACACCTTGGCTTCCAAGCTCTTCTCTGGGGAGCAACAGGCGGAGCTGCTCCCAGGGGATGGGGACGGGACAGCAGCCAGACTCGTCCTTAGGGGAGCACAGTCCCCGTGCTCTCCACCCTTGGCTGCTGCTCCACACCCCCCAGCGGGAGCGATGGCCACGCCGTCCCCCGGCTGTGGGAGGAGTGAGCGGGTGTCTCACTGCTCAGCACCCCCACTGTCACCGGGTTGTCGCCATCATGAATAAATTCAAGTGAACACGGCTTTATTGTCATCTTAAAAATCTCATGTATTGGGTCCTGCGCTGTGGCGTAGCAGGTAAAGCCGCCTCCTGCAGCTCTGGCATCCCATATGGGCGCTGGTTTGAGTCCCGGCTGCTCCACTTCCCATCCAGCTCTCTGCTATGGCCTGGGAAAGCAGGAGAAGATGGCCCAAGTGCTTGGACCCTGCACCCGTGTGGGAGACCCAGACCCAGCCCCTGACATTGCAGCCACCTGGGGAGTGAACCAGCGGATGGAAGATTCCCTCTCAGTGTAACTCTACCTTTCAAATAAATAAAAACAAATCCTTTAAAAAATCACATTTATTGTCCAAACCACATCTTTAAAACTCACCTGGAAATCTTCCACTAAAAGACGGCGCGCCATCAGTCTTCCATTATTCACCTGTCACACAGACACACAAACACACACAGACACACACACATACCCATGCACACAGACCCCCTACACACGCACACACACACACACACTGACCCCACATACACAAATACACACACACAGACCCACCCCCCCACACAGACACACGCAGACACACACACACACAGACCCAGCCCCCCCTACACATACACACACATACACTCATAGGTGCACACAGACACATACACTGACCCCCCCAACAAATACACACACAGACCCACCTCCCACACACATACACATACACACACATGCACACACACAGACACACACATACCCATGCACACAGACCCCCTACACATGCACACACACACACACACACGAACCCCCCCACAAATACACACATACAGACCCACCTCCCACATGCATATACACACATACACACACATGTACACACACAGACCCCCCCACACACATACACACACAGAGACACACAGAGACACACACACGCACACAGACACACATAGACACACAGACACACACACCATGAACAGCCAGTGTTAACCTGAGCTCTGGATTTAGGTTCTACCAGCTGTCAGGTAAGGCCTCCTCCAGGCTTTGAGAATAAGCCCCTCTGCTCCCCGCAAGTGCCTGCAAATCCCCGGGGGTCACAACCCATGCTAATCGGCGCTCTTGGTCCCTTCAGCCCGGTCTGCCTGGGCCACCGCCCGAGCCAGGCACTGCTGCGCACTCGGAGCACACAGCAGTGGGGGCGGCGGGGGACGGCACCCTGGGGGACCCCCATCTGCGAGCCTCTGCAGCCCCCGGCTCCTGCTGTGCGGATTCCGAGGTCGTGACAGAGGGAGGGCGAGCAGTTGAAGTGTGAACCCTGCACTGGCGGTGGAAGCCCCTCGGCCAGGACCCCGACCTCTGCAGCCGCGTTCTCTTCGGCCAGGGACCGGGACCCCTGTCCTCTGCATCCGCGTTCTCTTCAGCCAGGGACCGGGACCCCTGTCCTCTGCATCCGTGTTCTCTTAGGCCAGGGACCGGGACCCCTGTCCTCTGTAGCCATGTTCTCTTTGGCCAGGGACCGGGACCCCGACCGCTTTGCTTCTGCTGTGCATCTGAGTGTAATCCAGGCTTCTTAACTTTGCGACTGTGGGTTTTTCTGGGTTTTTACTGAAAAATTGATTTGTCTACACACCCCGTGGCAACGTTGGTGGGAATTCAGTCAAATTTATGGGGAATTTTTGCTGTTCTCATTGTCGCCTGATTTGTTTCCTTGCCAAGCAGAGTGGAGGAATCCACTCTAACTTCATTTGCTTCCCGCCGGGGCCTGCTGTGCCGTCACCAATATTCTCGGCGATACCTTCACCTTCTCTACAGAAGGCCGGCGGCCCAGTGGCTGCCCTCCCGTGCTGTGTCCTCTCCGTGTGCCAGGATCTGCTGCCACGGATGTGTTTCTCCGGTCACGCACTTTGCTGAGTTATTTTTGGGGCAGAAGGATATTCCGGATTCGTCATTTCCGGAGCTGCCTCCCTTCCACTGCCGTGTGGACTGATCTTGCGCAGAGGCCACGGATCCGTGTTTTCCTTCCAACCTTTAAAGCCATTCCCACTGGATGTGAGACCTTTTCCTTCCCTGTGAGCTGGAACGCGCCTCCACCCTGGTGGATCTCGTAAGCTAGCAAGTAAGCACTTTGTGCTCGAGCTACAACAAACTCCGGAAGAAATGAATCTGGGCCGGCGCTGCGGCTCACTAGGCTAATCCTCCGCCTTGCGGCGCCAGCACACCGGGTTCTAGTCCCGGTCGGGGCGCTGGATTCTGTCCCGGTTGCCCCTCTTCCAGGCCAGCTCTCTGCTGTGGCCAGGGAGTGCAGTGGAGGATGGCCCAAGTACTTGGGCCCTGCACCCGCATGGGAGACCAGGAGAAGCACCTGGCTCCTGCCATCGGATCAGCGCGGTGCGCCGGCTGCAGCACGCCGGTCGTGGTGGCCATTGGAGGGTGAACCAACGGCAAAAGGAAGACCTTTCTCTCTGTCTCTGTCTCTCACTGTCCACTCTGCCTGTCAAAAAAAAAAAAAAAAAAAAAAAGAAAAAGTAAAAAGAAAGAAAGAAAGGAATCTGACACCCAGCATTGTGCATGGAATCGGTTACTGAATCCTAAATAACCCGAGGGCGCAGTGCACAGGGCGCAGAGCACAGGGTACAGGACAGACCAAGCCAGCCGGCCTGGGGTTCTTGTCCCTCCAAGCGAAGCAGGTGCCGGAGGCTTGGCCCTGAGCTGGCTGGGGGAATCTGGCCAGCAGCCAGCAACACTGCCCCACCCCCACCCCTGGTCCCAACAGGCACAAAACGTGCCCTGAGGGGTCAGGTGGCCCCTGCACCCCCGCTGACTGCCATGTGCTCAGGTGAGCCGACAGGGCTGGACGGCCTCACGCTGAGGTTCCTGATGGGTGTGGGTTCTCGGAGGGCACTGCTGGGCCCAGCACAAGGAGTCGGGCCAGCCGCCGACCTCTGTGTCCTGCTCACGTGACTTGCCCTTAACCCCAGAAGGCAGGTGCGGGCTGTACCTGTCCACTGCTCCCCAGCCTTCATTTTCTTCCCAAACCACACAGATTGGCACGAGAGGCCCAGAACCTTGTGCGTGTCATTCCACGTGCCCGGGATAGAACCTCCGCCTGTCAGCCCCGGTGAGTCCCATAACCAGGGTCTGGGCCGGTGGCTGCCACGTGTTCCCAGTCACCCTCCCAGTGGGGTCAGAGTTGTGACTGCAGTCACGACTCTCCAGTCTTGGCACTCATGGCTACCTAACCTGGGCGTCAGAGCTGCAGCCGCGCCAGCAGTCCCAGCAGGGTCCCTCTTCCACAGGTGGGCACCCACTTCCTTCAGTGCTGCTCCGCTGCCCTTAACCCCAGCGAGCAGGGCCTTGAGCTTCCAGAACACAGCTTTAGGGGCTCAGGGTTTAAAACGAGGCCCGAGAATTGTCACCAAGGCCCCACACAGCCGTGCGCGTGAGCTGGAGCAAGTCTACATCTGGGTCTTAGAATCACAACGTCATCCCTGGATGCATTCATGGCTCTCGTCTTGTGTCACCTCCTTGTGCTAGAACCGGGGAGACGGAGGCCCTGGCCTGGGACGGACCCGAGGCCGCTTCTGCCAGGGGGTGCGTTCTGATTGCTAGGTGAGTGCTGTGGGCACAGCACCGACGGAAGTGTGCGTGCGGAGATCACAGGGCCACATGCGTAGGACCTCAGCCGGCAGGGGCAGGGGTCAGCCTGGTCCCGTCCAGCAGCTGTGGGAGGCCTGGCCTGAGCTTCCGCAGGAGCCAGCAGAGAGGAGGCTGAGGGCCAGGCCTGGCGTCCTCGGAGGCACGAAGGCGGCTGAGGCTGCCGGACTGAGCCTGGACGCCTCTCGCGCCCCCTTTCCCATTCTGTCGGAAGTGTTTCCCCTCCTTTGTATTCGTCCAAGCAAGCCCACGCGTGCCCAGCCTGGCCTGCTAATTCCACTCAACACAAAGGTGACGAGCAGGCTTTGGGGGAGACTTTTACGGCCCATGACCTACCAACAACCAGAAAGCCCAGGTGACGGTCAGCGACGGGGGCGTGTCTTTCACCCACCCTGGGTCACTCTCCGAGGGCGGGGCTCAGGACCTCCCCTGCTGCTCACCCAGGCCTGAGCGACCCCGAGCCCCAGGCGCGATTACAGCTGGATGCTGGGGCCGGAGGGGCTGCCCAGGAGGGTTTCCCAGTGTCTGGGGGGAGGGGAGGAGGCTTTTGAGTGATCACAGAAGTTTCCTGAAAATTCTAGAACTGAGCAGAGGAGGGGGTGCCTGTGGTGAACAGCACTTGGGGGCTTCAGAGCAGCTTCCTGTGGCCTCTCCGGCTGACCCAGTGGCCGGAGGGACCTCTTCTGTTGACCCCAGCCCAGGACTTCCGTCCCCCAGGGGCACACAAAGCCAGGTCTTTGTGGTCCTGCTATGCCTCCCTCCTTCCAAATCCTCAGGTGGACGAGTCGCTCTCTGCCCAGGCAGTGAGGCGGCTTCGAGCCTGCCCCCCCCGAGAGTGGCGCCCGGGACGGATTTGCAGCTGCAGAAGCAATGGCTGTGTTTCTTCTTTCTTTATTTCTTTGACAGGCAGAGTGGACAGTAAGAGAGAGAGACAGAGAAAGGTCTTCCTTCCGTTGGTTCACCCCCCAAGTGGCTGCTATGGCCGGCGCACCGCACTGATCCGAAGCCAGGAGCCAGGTGCTTCTCCTGATCTCCCATGCGGGTGCAGGGCCCAACCACTTGGGCCATCCTCCACTGCACTCCCTGGCCACAGCAGAGAGCTGGCCTGGAAGAGGGGTAACCGGGACAGAATCCGGTGCCCCGACCGGGACTAGAACCTGGTGTGCCGGCGCCGCAGGCGGAAGATTAGCCTAGTGAGCCACAGCGCCAGCCGGCTGTGTTTCTGAGCACCTTTTGGGAACCACGTGCAAATGTGTCTGGTGCGGCTTTGTTTGCTTGTTAAGCGGCTGTTGGCAATGTGGTGCGGCGTCTGTGTGCTCCTCACCCGAGAAGGACGTGGCCTAGGAAAGTGAATAACGTGACTTGTAAGCATGCTCAGGGCCCACCGGCCACCGGTCAGTGAGCGGGGGCTGCCAGGGAGCTGAACCTTCCAGGAGCGCTCGCGGTCGTCGTGGTTCTGAGATGCGGTGCCGCTGGCCAGGTCCAAGAGGCAAAGGCAGGGGAGTTCACTCACAGCACAAAATGCACAGATGTCTTTTCTGTTTTCACCTGACGCATGCAAGCCAGCGGGGCACAGGGCGTGTGCGTGCGTGTGCATGTGTGTGTGTGTGCGTGCGTGTGTGCGTGTGTGTGCGTATGTGCATGCGTGTGCATGCGTGTGTGTGCATGTGTGTGCGTGCGTGTGCATGCGTGCGTGTGCATGTGTGTGCATGTGTGTGTATGTGTGTGCAGGCGTGTGTGCAGGCGTGTGTGCATGTGTGTGCGTGCATTGCATGTGTGTGCGTGTGTGTGTGCATGCATGTGTGTGCGTGTGCATGTGTGTGTGTGCGTGTGCATGTGCATGCGTGTGCATGCGTGTGCGTGCATGTGTGTGCATGCACGTGTGTGCGTGTGTGTGTGCATGCGTGTGTGTGTGCATGTGTGTGCAGGTGTGTGTGCAGGTGTGTGTGCATGTGTGTGCGTGCATTGCATGTGTGTGTGCGTGCGTGTGTGCATGCATGTGTGTGCATGTGCATGTGTGTGTGTGCGTGTGCATGTGTGTGCGTATGCGTGCGTGTGTGTGCGTGTGCGTGTGTGCATGCGCGTGTGTGCGTGTGCGTGTGCATGCGTGTGCGTGTGTGTGTGCATGTGTGTGCGTGCGTGTGCGTGTGTCTGCATGGGTGTGGGGTCCAGCGTGACGCTGAGATCATGGTGAACATTCACTGCTCTAAGGTTCGTGACCCTTTCTGAACACAGACACACTCGCGTCTTTGTTCCCTGGTGTGCTCACCCCGCTGTGCCGTGAGCAGAATGGGTGCATTTCAGGAAGCCCCAGTCCCGAGGGCGTGCTGGCCGCCCCACGAGGGGCCTCCTGGGCAGGGCAGGGCAGGCAGTGGGAGGCGGCTCTTCCCCCACAGATGCACAGGGGGACCCCGCTGCAGGACCACACTCCCCGGAGCCAGGCGGAAGCTCCACCCTCACTAAACCTGAGCCGCCTCTTTGCTGGGCTTGTCCACACCCAGGCGCCAGCCTGTGTCCTGCAGCCTCCGCTCCCCCAGGCCCCAGACGGACCCCCACCTTAGCGAGCTCCACTCCTCCTCCCGTCAGGCACAAGCTGCCCCCAAGGCTCCCTTACCTGCCCACTCTACCTCCCCTCCAGGGACCATCTCGTCCCGGCAGCACCCACCCTGCCACGGGCTCCTGGAGCCTCGGCCCTTCCAGTCCCGAATGTGCCAGCACGCAGTGCCCAGCGCCATAACAGACCAAGGAGGTCCTGGGGTTTGCAGGGCTGGGGGACCCCAGGCAGGGCTGCCGTGGGCGAGTCTTCCCAGGTGGCTGATGGAGTACCTGGGAGGGATTCACAGTTCGTTGCACGGTGAGCTGGAGGCGGAGCAGCCGAGACAGCCCCCTTGCTTCTCAGGAAGGGAGGGGGCTCACTGAAAATGTTTCCCCAGGGCGAGCCTCTGGCTCAGCGGTTCACACGCCGGGGGCTTCGGAGACCTGTGTCCATGTCAGCGCGCCTGGCCGCGGCCTGAGCTCTGCTTCTGATCCAGCTCCTGGGAGCCAGCAGGGGAGGGCCCAGGTCCTCGGGCCCCCGCCTCCCACGTGGGAGACCTGGATGGAACTCCAGACTCCTGGCCAACGTTGGCTGCAGGCATCTGGGGAGTGAGCGGATGGATAGATCTCTCTGTCGCTCTGCCTTCCGAGTGAGCGTAATCAAGAGAAAAATTTAAATGTTAGTTTAAAAGCAGGAAATGCTCATTAAACTCTGTCTTCAGCGCCCACTGCCGATGTCTCAAGTCTCTCGCTCCCTAGTGAGCACTAATGGGCGCCAGACAGACACCCCCTGGGCACAGCGGAGCAGAAACTGGGTTCTCCTGTGTTCTCTGGCTGGGCTACAAATTAAATTTACGTCAATTGACTCACAGAAGAGAAATCTTCCTTTCTAACATGCACACAGGAGCCCCACACAAACAGGAGGGGCAGAGGGGCCAGGTGATTGACGCCTCTGTAGCACTACAGTAGAGAGAGGGAGGCGGGGCTCAGGCCCACTGCTGGGCGGCCCTGACTCCACGGAGTCCTGGGTTTGCTTCTAGGTGAGGACACGGGTGCCTGCCTGTGGCGTGGCTTCCTCCCAGGGCCCCCGCCTCGCCTCTGCTCTGAGCGGCATTTGTCAGCCGAGTGTCAGCCACAGCCAAGAGCAAGCACAAGAAGCCGCAGGTCTTGTCCGCTCCGTACCCGGGACATTCTGGACTTTACGCCTTCCCACGTCAGCAGGGACAGGGGAACCGGACGGCTCCCTCGCTGCCAAGGCGTCCGGCCAGGGACCTGTGCCCCAGGGCTCTGGGTGTTTATGCTGATGACCATGGTGCAGAAAAACTCGCGGATTTAAAACAACACAATTTAAAATGTGAAATTCCCGCCCTGGCCAGGAGGTGAGGCGAGGCAGGGTGAGGCTCCCCTCTCTTCCAGGCTCGCGTGTGTCTGAGGGCAGGGGCTGGGGACGTCTGCAGGCGACAGGGCAGGGGCACAGCGGTCCCCACAGGAAGAAGCCTCAACAGGAGTCTGTGCTCGCAGACCTGCTGGGGCCATCCGCTCCCCTCCGCGCCCCACCGCTCCCCTCCGCCCTCTGCCTTCCAGCCCTTTCCTTGTCCAGTCTTTGGGTCCAGAAAAGCCACCTGACATCAGATATCTGGAATTTTCCACCTCACACAGAGGTCTCCATCATCTTTGGGTTTTTTTTATTTCTGCTGTGAAATCGACTGGAAGAGAGAAGAAGTTATCTTGGAGCAAAGAGAAAAGGGAACACAGCAAAACGCACTTTTTTAAAGATTTCTTAAAATTTATTTATTTGAAAGGCAGAGTTACAGAGAAAGGAGAGAGGACAGAGGAGAGAGAGAGAGACAGAGAGAGAGAGAGATCTTCTACCCACTGGTTCACTCCCCAAATGGCCACAATGGCTGGAGCTACGCCAATCCGAAGCCAGGAGCCAGGAGCTTCTTCTGGGTCTCCCATAAAGGAGCAGGGGCTCAAGGACTTGGGCCATCTTCCACCTCTTTCCCAGGCCATAGCAGAGAGCTAGATCTGAAGTGGAACAACCAGGACTTGAACCAGCACCCATATGGGATGCCAGCACCATAGGCAGAGGCTCAGCCCACTACACCACAGCACCAGCCACAAAAATGCACTTTTAATTCTTCAGGTCTTCCCCTGCCACACGACAGAGGACCTCCATGAGGACACAGGAAGTGACAGTGTCCCGCCCCTCTGCCTTCTCGGCCAGCACCGCCACCGTGGTGAGGCGTGACCTCCGAGGGACCACCAGCCAGGAACCCATCCCTCAGCTGGGGGCCACAGTCCCTCCCAGCAGCCAGCAAGTGGACACAGCCCAGGCAGCAGCTGATGGGCAGAAAGACAACGTGTGTGGACCCCAGCGATCGGCCAGACTGAGGGAGGGAGCCATGACACAGACCACGAGGCACCTGAGCCCGGCAGCTTCGTGCCCAGGAATGGAGCGAGGCAGCCACGACTCCTTCCTGCCCTCCCGTGGGCTTCTAGAGTGAGGAGAATGGATGGCGAGCTCCAGGGGCTGCGGCACCGGGGAGCGACGAGGAGAGGTGGTCGGCCTCTCTCCCTCCATCTCCCCAGTCTGTGATGCTGTGAGCATCGCTCTGCCCCCCTGGGATGGTCAGCTGGGCCTCTGATGGATGGCCACAGGACACAGCCCAGCACCCCTTCAGCAAGAGCCATGAGCAGTGCCCCCACCCCCTGCCCTGGGCCCCCCGGTGTGTGTGGGGGGGAAGGTGCTGCGGGGGCTGACGGCTCCATCTGAATGACGGCTGCAGAATCCCCACCAGGGCGGGTGCTGGCATCAGGAGTGCTCCGGCCACAACACCTGGGCTTGGGGAAGCAAGTCGGAGTGGGGTGCATGTGAGGCTCCTGCCCCCCGTGTGCCCGACTCTGCCCACTGCCTTCTCCCTCCGTGCTGCCCCGTCCTGCTGGGAGCTCAGATGCCTGCATGGGGAAGCACTGCCCAGATGCCAATGACGCGGGCAGAAAAGTCAGGACCAGGGTCTTTGGTGCACAGCGGATCCCCTGCGTGGGGTCCGTCGGCTCTGCGCTGCAGTCCTTGTGCTGTCCCTCGGATAAGCTCTCATTTGCTTGGGTTGCAAGGCGTTGCCTCTCTGCTGATCTCCAGACCCAAGCCTCTCGGCTGTACCGGGCTCTGCCCCGTCTTCTCTGAGTGATGGCCTGCTTCCCGCTCCTTCCTCCGGCTCCTCTGCCTCCTGCTGCAAGGCTGACTCTGGGACGGCACTCACCACGCCCGCCTTCGCTGTCGGTAACAAACAGGTAACGGGACCCTCCCACGGCCACAGCCTCGATCTGGTCATTACATCGTAAAGCGGCCTCGGCACGTGGACCGACAGGAGGAGCTGCCCGCCTCATTGGAGCAAGGACTTCCGACGTCATTCAGTTTGTGTAATAAAATAGAAATCGGTGGTCTTTTGACGGCGCCTGGGACTTTATCCCCAGGGGCTGGGCCGTCGAGGGCAGAACATTGGTAAATCAGTCATCCTGTTGGCGTGGTCTTTGCATTGTCTGGATTTGGGGCAAGCTGCCTTGGTCGTCATCACCGTGCATTGAAATGATGCAAGAGGCTGTCCGTCGGGTCCTGGGAGGCTCAGCTCACCCCTGGGATTGCCTCCGTGCCCCCATCAAAGCCACACTTTAATTATGGGAAGCAGAGGCGAGGGAACCCTTCTCCAAAGGCACTGAGCAGGTGGCTTTTAGTCACTGGACCAGATTAACGCAGCCGAGACTCAAACCTCTCCGGCTTAGGAACTGCCAGCACTAAGCGGACAGCTGAAGGACCTAACTGAATTCCGTGGGGATGAGCGAGAGCGAGATGGGAGCAGATCTCTGAGGAACACGGGAGCGTGTGCTGAGCCGGCTGTGGCGTCCGTGCTCCTGCGGGCCGGCTGGGGCACGGCTGATCCACCCGGCTGGCTGAGGAACGAGCTTGCCTTGGTGATCAGAGCCTGGCCAGGTGTCCAGGACCCTGCTGGCTTCCTCTTCACGCCACGCACCTTGGCTTTGTCGGAGTCGGGCCGGGGGTTCTTGTTGGGGTGCAAATGTGAAGTGGGGCTGGCACGGTGATGTAGTGGGTAAAGCTACCACTGCAGTGCCGGCACCCCATCTGGGGGCCAGGACTGCTCCACTTCGCATCCAGCTCCCGGCTACTGTGCCTGGGAAAGCAGCAGAAGATGGTCCCAGTGCCTGGGCCCCTGCAGCCTCCTGGGAGACGCAGATGAAGCTCCAGGCTCCTGGCTTCAGCCTGGCCCAGCCCTGGCCATTGCAGCCATCTGGGGAGTGACCCAGCAGGCTGAAGATCTCTCTCTGTCTCTCTCTGCAACTCTTTCAAATACATACATCTTTAAAAATGCGGTGAAATCGGAAAACATTTGCCGTGTGTGAAGGCAATGGCAAAACACGGGCGTTGGGACTGGTGCAGGGCAGGGTCCAACCAGCAGTGCGGCGCTTGCCCTCTGTGCCCCTGGCCAGCCGCCACCCCAGCCGGGCTCCCTGTGGAGGAAGAGACGGGATTGTTTACAGAGCTCAGCACTTACTAAATGCTCGCCCCCCCCCCTCCCCGCCACCTCGGCTCCCGCCCAGGCGCTGCCACAGAACAGGGCGGCCCAGGGAAAGCCGGGGTCTTTAATTCCCACAGCTCAAATACACTAAGCCACAGGAAATTAAAGTCTCGGATCACAGGGCACTGGAGGCCGCTCGGGCCGTGCGCTCACTCACAAGCGCAGGACAGGGGAGCCTGCTGGAGGTCAAGCAGGCCCTGTGCGTCCAGGAGGTCAGCAGCTGAGCCTGGGGAGCCTGAGGGGCTGCGGCCCAGAGCCCCCCTCCCGCACTGGCTGAGCCGGACTCCCAGGAGGCACCACGGAGGCGGCTCGGGAGGCCCTGGGATCTGCCGGCTCTGTCCAGGCTGAACACCCACAGGGAGCGGCTCCCCGCCTGCTCCAGGCCCTGTCCTGGGGGACGCCAGCCCTCCATGGTGACAAGTGCAACGTCCACTCGTGACAATGCCCACAGGAAAACCAGCTGGCCGGGAATCATGACACTGAACAGCTACAAAGTCGTCTTCCTGGACGCATGCGTGAACCGTGTGGGGTTAGCTTTGGGGTGCGGGAAGCTGAAGGGCTCAGAGAATGCTACCACCCAACCCCAACCTGCCCTGGACCCACACACGCGGGTCCCTCACTCTTCCCGTGGGAAACGCAGCTGGAACCATGCTCCACACCCCCCTCATCTCTCTTCCTGCACACGCACGCACACGGTACATACGTGCATACACACACATAGCAGGCACACACAAACCCCTGTGGCTGGGGCGCCAGAAGCCCCTTCCTGGAATGTTTAATTTCACGACGAAACCCCCGAGCCCCGGCTCTCTGGTTCTCCTGGTCCCAGCCCCTTGGAGAGCAGAGCTTGAGTGAAGCACCGTCCACTCATGAGGGTCATCTTCCGTGCCCATCGGGCAGGGCTAAGGGGCGCCCAGGATGCCGGGGACATTGTTTCTGGGTGCGTCGTGAGGGTCTTTCCCAGGAAGAGATGAGCCTGTGGATCAGCAGACTGAGTGAGGGAGACCTGTGCCCCCCATGCGGAGGGGGTCCTCAAATCCACAGGGGACCCCGAGCCGGCGGGTGAAAGAGGGACCAATTCTCCCCTCTCTCCTGCTCTCGCTCTCTCTGCTTCCTTCTGCTTGCTCTACGTTTATTTTTTATTCTAGTAGCTCCGGGGATTGGAACCTTAGGTCATTGACTTCTGATTGTTCTTCTTTTCTACTGTAAACATTTAAAATCCCACATTTCCTTCTTAGAACTTTTTAACCACATGTCACAAATTGCATTTTATGTTTCCGTGGTCATTCAGTTCAAAGTATTCTTTAATTTCCCTCGTGAGCTTTCCCTTGACTTATGGATTAGTTCAAACTGATTTAATTTCCAAATAGATGGCATTTTTCTAGATGTATTATTTTACTTGTTATTTCTAATCTAATTTCATTTTTGGCCTGATAACAGACTAGGTGATTCCAATCCTTTCGAAATTATTTACCCTTTTTCTAAGGCTCAGCCGACGGTCTGCATTGATGAGCATTCTTGAAAACAATGTGTTTTGCAACCACCAGGTCTGCTGTTCTGTTCCTGCTGGTTTGTGACTGGGGTAGTTGCTGATGCTTGGACCACCCGTGCCTACGCCAGCGTGATGCGGTGGGTAACCAGCTAGCCAGATGTTCCATGGTGCGCCCTAATTCAGATCGTTTCTTGTGGGGTTTGAGTTTTGCCGCTAGGGACGTATGTGTTGACTGCTGTGATGTCATCTCGCTGAAGTGACACTTCCAAGACGATGGAATCCCCTCCCGACATCCGGTCAGAGTCTGTTCCAAGGATGTTGACTCAGCCTTCCCAGCTGCCCGGTGCTTCCCGCCTGCGTGATGTGTCATTGCTGGGGACAGCGTGACGAGGGACATAAACTGCAGAACTGCGTTTTCTCCCAGCGCTGGGGGCTCCTCCTGGGGTCCCGAGGAAGAGGCTAGTGGTGCCTCCCAGGTCTCCCCGACCCCTGCACTGCCGGGCACTTCCTCGCTGGCTCTTTCTCCCCTGTTCTGGAGCACGGATCGTCTCCGGCCTCAGACGCGTTGCCCGCAGCCCTGGGCGTTCCTCGGCTTGCGGAGGCATCAGCCCAGCCTCTGCCTCTGTCTGGGTGGACGCCTGCCACACGGGCCAGGGCCCCTCCCTTCTCCGGGACGCCCTCGTGCGTGCTCCGCGCCCCACAGCTGCAGGACCCCTCCCAAGCGTGGCCTTTCCGAGCCCGAGGGGCTGGGACCGCACCACGGAGCCTGCGGAGGACACCCCTGCCCAGGACACGCACGGAGCCCTTCTCTGCCCCCTTGCAATGGAGCAGCGTCCAAGGGGTCGGGCCTGGTCCCCCTCTTCACCCATTCTGACAGCTCAGCTTTTGGGTCTTCACCCAACCAGCATTTCACACAACTGATCACGTGGTTAGATTCCGGGCTAAGGTTTCCTCACGTGTTTATCTCTTCCTCCATTCCTGCTTCCGTTTGCATTATTTAAATGCTTTAAAATTTCCATTTTACCCTGCTTTTGGCTTTACAATGCCTCAGACCGTACAGATTAGAAACCTTAATCTTGCACATTGCACAGCCAATGCTTTTCCCACGGGGAGGCAGCAGGTGAGGGCTGCAGGGGCTGGGCCCCCCACCACCTGTGTGGGAGGCGGGAACTGAGAACTGAGGTCCTGGCTCCAGCACTGGGCCTGGCCCCACCCCGACAAGGACAGTCGCAGACCTTTGGAGAGGGAAGCAGCAGGTGGGAGTTCTCGATCTGTCTCTGCACCTCTCAGATGGCTAAATTTCAGAAATTCCAGGAACGTGGCCCTGTCCGGGTTCATTGTCCCCCACCTTTGTGTCAGGTTGTGATTTACTCCGGGAGCATGGGGTGCACCGACTTCCTAACTCTGAAACAAAGTTTCCCATTGAACTTGACAGAATCCCAACTGCCGCCCCCTCCCCCGCAGTGGTCGCTCTCAGCCTCACTGCTGCCTCCCATCCTTCCCTCCTCCCTCCTCCCTCCCTCCGGCGCCACCTCCCTGCCCCGTGTCCAGGGCCCCGCACTCTGTCTCTGCCATGGCTGCGTCTGCGCGTTTGTTCCGACGTTAATGACTTTGCTCCCGCACCTCCAGCCTGCTTTGCAGCCGTCTGATTGTGTTAGATGTCCTCTCTCCAGTTGCGGAGTTCCCGCTGGGCTGTTTCCTGCACTCTTTTTCCCTCTCAGGCTGTGCCCTGCGTTTTCATTCACGGGGGACGCGTGTCTTCTGGTTTTTGACCGAGTCCGGCTGTGACAGCCGTGTCACAGGCATGCTCTGTCCCCGCCTGCGTTCCTGGGAGACTGATCTCTGCACGTCGCCTTTTCTCCTGAGGCTTCGCCGCCTTTGCCTGGCGTTCGTGTGCCAAGTGCTTTTGGTCTGCGCCCTGTGCGCTGTGCAGCATTGAGCCCTGGGGGCTCCGAGTCCCAGGGAGACCCTGGATCTGACCGCGTTCCCTGGAGCCCCAGCCGCACGGCTGTCATCCGCTGGGTTGGGTTCAGACTATGGGGCACCCCCTGGGCTTTGGTTCCCGTCAGCTCTGCCTGCTCCTCCCTGGCTGTGCCGCTCGGTGCCTCCCCTGTGTGTGCATGCCTGGCCCCTGGTCGCCCACAGACTCAGGCAAGGGTTCCACGCAGAACTCGAGGTCCCTGCCTGTGTTGGGTCCTGCTCTTGTGCCAGGGGGACAGTCCTACCCCCTGTGCCCTGGGGAGGGGGACAGTCCTACCCCCTGGACTCTGGGGAGGGGGAGGAGGACAGTCCTACACTCTGTGCTCTGGGCTCCAGGGGGGACAGTCCTACCCCCTGGACTCTGGGCTCCAGGGGGCACAGTTCGACCCCCTGTGCTCTGCGCTCTGTGGGGGTGACAGTCCTACCCTCTGTGCTCTGGGCTCCAGGTGGGGATAGTTCGACCCCCTCTGCTCTGGGGGGGGGGATAGTTCGACCCCCTGTGCTCTGGGCTCTGTGGGGGTGACATTCCTACCCCCTGTGCTCTGGGCTCCGGGGCGGACAGTTCTACCCCTTGTGCTCTGGGGAGGGGGACAGTTCTACACTCTGTGCTCTGGTTCTCTGGGGCAGACAATGTGGGTTTTTTGCAGGTCGGGGTCATCCCAGTCAGCCGTGGCTGTGGCCATGCTCGTTCTCAAGCTGGGTGGGAACCCCCCACCTCCCAGATGCAAACTCTCGCCCAGCACCCTCTTCCTCCCTTCACCGCCAGTGCCTTCTGTGAGCTTCTTCGCCCAGGGGCTTGGGCCTCTCCTTTTACGTGACTTTGCAGCTGCTACCTCTGCACAGACGGACCAGCAGCCGTTCCCTGCTGAACGCCTTGGACGGTCTTGGGGGCCCCCTGCCATGGCCCCACTCCTCCCGCTCCCACTTGCTCCTGCGTCTTCCATCTCCTTCCCTTCAACGTGCCCAGGGCTCAGCCTGTGCAGAGCCGCAGGGCTGGAGGCTGGTGCAGTTTCCGGCTTTTTCTCCACGCCCCCCGCCCTTTGGTTCTGCTTGCTCCTGGCCCCTCGGCAGCTGCGTGAGGTCTCGGCCCTAAGATGACGCCCCTGTCCATCAGGGGCCACCTCTCCATGGCGCCTAGGTTGATGCTGTGGCACTTGGGTCCATCAACAAGCAGAAAGGCGGCCTGGCGGTTAACGCCGGCACCTGCAGCTTTCTTCTCTCGCCAGCCTGGGTCGCAGTCCACGCCGTCCTGCGCTTTTGTCTCCTGGACTCCTCGTAGACATCAAGTGTCAGTCTCCTGGGCTCTCGAAGCCTTCCAGTGAGAGACACCCTCCTCTGAAGCCATGCATGACAGGCGCCCAGGAGCTGGCAACTCTTAGAGTGACAGACAGCCCCGTGAGAAGAAGGACGCGCGTTAGTGTGAACCGAGTGCCTCTCTAAAGGTTTGTTCACTTTGCTTGGACCCAGAAATGTGAGCTTTTCTTGGTTCCACCCCACCCCGTTTCTGGCAGGACATTCCAGTGGGAGCCACCAGGGGGCGATGTTGTCCCTGGAACCTTGTGCAGGCGGCGCAGGGTTAGGGAGCAGAGCGGCTGCGTCGCTCCAAGTGTCAAAGCAGCGAGATTGTGGGAGACCCCACCCGGATTGGGGGAGACCCCACCCAGATGGGGGAGACTCCACCCAGATGGGGGAGACTCCACCCGGATTGGGGGAGACACCACCCGGATTGGGGGAGACTCCACCCGGATTGGGGGAGACCCCACCCAGATTGGGGGAGACTCCACCCAGATTGGGGGAGACCCCACCCAGATTGGGGGAGACCCTACCCGGATTGGGAGAGACTCCACCCAGATGGGGGAGACTCCACCCGGATTGGGGGAGACTCCACCCAGATGGGGGAGACTCCACCCAGATGGGGGAGACTCCACCCGGATTGGGGGAGACCCCACCCGGATTGGGGGAGACTCCACCCAGATGGGGGAGACTCCACCCGGATTGGGGGAGACGCCACCTGGATTGGGGGAGACTCCACCCAGATTGGGGGAGACTCCACCCAGATTGGGGGAGACCCTACCTGGATTGGGGGAGACTCCACCCGGATTGGGGCAGACCCCACCCGGATTAGGGCAGACCCCACCCGGATTTGGGCAGACCCCACCCGGATTGGGGGAGACCCCACCCAGATGGGTGAGACTCCACCCAGATGGGGGAGACCCCACCCGGATTGGGGGAGACTCCACCCGGATTGGGGGAGACCCCACCCAGATTGGGGGAGACTCCACTAAACCCTGTCTTCAAACAGCCCGGCAGCGAGCTGTGAGGGGACAAGAGTGAGCTGGGGGCTTTGCTGCCCGGCGCCCTTTGGTTCCCTGGGTCTTCTGAGGCTGAGGATGGCCGCAGGCACCTGTCGCCCGTGTCCCTTCCTTTGTCACCCACGTGGGCAGTGGCCAGGAGGGGCCTTTGCCAGGCCGGTGCAGGCATCTCGGTGGAGGAGGAGTCTGACTCTTCCTATCAGAAGGTGAGAACACAGGTCCTTCTGGGAAACCACGAGAGAGCAGAGGAGAAACCAGCCCTCAGCGGTGGAGGCAGCTCCGTCTAACGGCTCCCGGCTCCCTGCCACACAGCGGCGTCTCTTTGCTCTGAGGTCCCTTCTGCAGGTGGCCGTGGGGCCTGGGTGGGAGTCACAGCCTCACTCCCCTCCGTGGGTGTCCTGTGTCCCCCCATCCTTGACGCCTGTGGTGCAGCTCGGCCACCGCCTTGGAGGCATAGGTTCCGGGCTCTGCACTGGGGGCCGGGGCTGTGGCCCCAGGAGGGGCGCGGCGTCTGAGAAGAGAGGGCGATGCTGGCACGGCTGTTTCTTTGAGAGGATACAGCAGGCAGAGGCACAGGGGGACAGGAGCCAGGCCCGGGAGTTGGCGGAGGAAGGGGCGAGACCATTCCAACCTCTCTGAGCCCTGGGAGCCACCAGCTAGAGCTGAGGGCTCGCTGAGGGCAGGCCTTAGAGAAAGACGCGACACAGGGAGCGTCTTATGCCTACAGGCAAAAGCTGGAACCCGCCAGGAACAGGGGTGCAGCTGTGGGAGGCGGCCCGTGAGGGGTGCAGCTGTGGGAGGCGGCCCGTGAGGGGTGCAGCTGTGGGAGGCAGCCCGTGAGGAGCCCAGCCCCCCAGGCGGTTCCTTGAGGCTGGGTCACAGGGCGGCATGGCAGCCGGCAACCCCCACTTGCTGTGACTGGCAAACGTTCCTGTCCATGCTCAGTGAGATCACCCAGGGCCCCCGGGGATAGGGCAGCCGGTCCTGGCCCTGCCCACCCAGATACCCGGCACAGAGAGACCTGCGCTCACCGAGCCGTGTCTGACGGCTGCGGTTTGTGCAGCAGCTGAACGCCCCAAGTGCTCACCATTGCTCGGCGTCACTGTGGTGAAAATTCACAGGAACGGAGCTTGGATGAGGAAGTAGGGAGGGGCCAAACTTCCAGGTCCCCTGGGAGCCCAGGAGAGACCCAGAGTAGGGGGCCGCCCGCCCCGGCCTCCTAAGTGGGACTCAGCATTTTGGTAAGCTCCCTCGGCAGGGTGCAGTCAGCAGTCAAGTCTGAGACTGGGTCCTGTGATGCCGGGGCTCCACAGCTGGGGTGCCGGGGTCTGAACCCCAGCCAAGCCCATGAGTGGCTCGGTGACAGGGATGCAGCCCCCCAAGTCCACGGAGCAGTCACCCTGCCCTGTGGTGAGGGTGACACCTGTCAAAGTGCTGGGGGAAGTGCCTGGCACAAGTCAGGGACCCAGACGGTGATGATCCAGCAATGATGGCCGTGGAAACACCAGTGTGTTCATTGTCACATGCAACTGCTGTCATATGTGATTGTTGTCATGTATGACCACTGTCACGTGTGACCGCTATCATGTGCAGCCAACGCCCAAGCCTGATCAACCCACTTCCTGCAGTACCTGGGTGCTGACTTCGAGCCTCACGCAGGGGCGATGGGTGGAGGGTCCACCCTGGGGGTCTGGGCACAGAGGTGAGGGGCTTTGGGCAGCAAGCAGGTACCTGTGGGAACGGGGATAAGCACTTGAACCACATTCTCTCTCTCTCTCTCTTTTTTTTTTTTTTTTGATGATTCATTTTATTTATTTGAAAGGCACGGTTACAGAGAGAGTGAGAGAGAGAGATACAGAGATGGAGGAAGATCTACTGTCCACCAATTCACTCCAAATAGCCGCAAATGGTTGAAACCAAGAGCCAGGAGCCAGGAGCTTCATCCCTGTCTCCCATGTGGGTGCAGAAACCCAGGAACTTTCCCAGGCCGTTAGCACGGAGCTGGATTGCAAGTGGAGCAGCCGGGACCTGAACCAGTGCACTTACGGGATGCCAGCATCGCAGGCGGCGGCTCTACCCCCTATGCCCCCTCTATGGCAAAGCATAGTTGTTCTCACAGGTCACAGGTCACCTGCGTCTTGCATCTGCCCTGGGACAGCTGGGCCGAGGCTCCTTTAAGGGGCAGTTCAGTTCCATTGCACTTGGAGCAGCGTGGTCGTGTGGGAGCAGGGGCCCCGCAAGTGAGTGACCCCACGGGTCAGCCAGCCGTCCAGCACAGGACGCCGGCACAGGTGAGCGTGCACTGGAACACAGGTCCCCTCAGGAAGGGACACGGGGTCACTCCAGAGCCAGGCGGCCCTGCTCACTGCCCCCACAGCTTGCCGCCTCGGCCAGGACGCTGGCCTTTCCCGTCAGCGCTCCTGCCTGCGGTGACGAAGCACACGCAGAGTCACCCGGCCGTCACCGAGCCCTAAGGCACACTCACTGTCATCGCTGTCAGCCTCGCAAGGCTCGCTGGCGAGGTGAGCTAGAGGGACGTGTGACTCTCGGTGTCCGCATTAGCAAAGCAGACAGCACCGGAGGACTCGGCGCGTTCCCTGGCCAAGAACTGAGCTTCATGCAGGGCTGGGGTGTGGGGCTGGGCGGGCCAGCCGGCATCGTCCACGGATGGGGTAGGGGGCTGGGAGGCCGGCATCGCCCACGGATGGGGTAGGGGGCTGGGAGGCCGGCATCGCCCACGGATGGGGTACAGGGCTGGGAGGCCGGCATCACCCATGGATGGGGTACCAGGCAGGGCGGGCCGGCCGGCATCGCCCACGGATGGGGTACGGGGCTGGGAGGCCGGCATCGCCCACGGATGGGGTACCGGGCAGGGCGGGCCGGCCGGCCGGCATCGCCCACGGAGCCAGCACGCATTGTGGACATAAGCAAGTGAAGCCGTAAGTGAATGAGTAGAAGTGACTGCTCCCCCAACGTGTCCCTTAAGTAGTTACGGTTTCAGTGCAAGGTCGGGAAGCTGAATCTGTATCCACACACAGTGGAAGGCGGCGGGTGGGGCACGCTGGTTCTTTATGTTTAAAAAGAGTGATTGATTTGACGGAGGGAGAGAGAGGTTGATTTTGTCAGCTGGTCACTCCCGAAATGGCTGCAACAGCCACGACTGGCCCAGGCTGGAGTCAGGAGCCAGGACCTCCGTCAGGTCTCCCACGTGAGCGGCAGGGAATCAAGCGCCCGGCCACCACGGCTGCCTCCCAGGCACGTGAGCCAGAAGCCAGAGCAGCAGTGCGCAGCCAGGACTGGAAGCTGGATGCGGACATCGCGCCCCGGCGCCGCGGCCAGCCCCCCACTGGCTGTTCTGTTGCTTGCTCCTGCCTCCCTCCACCGGGCTCTGCCCAGAGGAGAGCTGAGACAGCCCCTGCTCCCCCACGACGCGAGCACCCACTGCAGTCGGGGGCTGAGGGACGCCAGCTCGCCACGCTGCCTCCGCGGCTGCCTCCAGCCCCGCCCTGAGCAAGAGTGTTGGCCCCCTGCAGGAGCCTCGGTTCCCATCTGTGCCAATGGCCACAGGAGGGCACCCACCTCACTGTAAGGTCACCCTTTGGTGCCCAGTGCCCAGAACCAGGGCCCTGGACTCTGCCCGCACCCCAAGTCCTGTGGTCAGGCCTCTCTTCCCAACCCTGCTGCTCCCACCCAGAGCCGGCCTTACTCCAAGCTGCTGCTGCCGTCCCCAGTGGACAGTGTCCTGCTGGTGGCCAGGGCGGCAGTGCCGAGAGGAAACACGGCCCTGCAGCTCCCGGTCTCAGCACTTTCGGTCCCTCAGTCCCAGAAATCTGTGTCCCCACCCTTTCCTTCCACCCCCAGATCAGATCCCCGTACGCTGATGTTAGCATCCACCATGCCCACAGCACAGCACAGCCTTACAGGTGCACGTACTGTGTGCGTCTTCCACCAGAAGACCAGACCCCAGGATTCTGCACCTGACAAACGGTGCGTGAGTGAACGAAAGTTAGAAGGTACAACAGTGGCCCCCGGAGGGAGCCGTAAGGACAGGTGAGCCGGTGTCCGCCCCGCCATGGACAACCCAGCACAGAGGGGCAAAGGGACGTCTGTCCTCCACCTCCCGTCCTTGACCTACAATAATCGGGACCTTCGTCAGGACTTGCTGGTGGGCTTGTAGGGAGGCCATGGCCGCTCTGTGAGGCCAATGCACAGCCCTTCCTTCTGTACCCTGTGGGCCCCCCGTCCAGAGGCCGAGAGTATAAGAAGCACCTGTCCCGGCCCTCAGTTCCAAGATGTTGGTCACTGCCTCTGACTCAGGAGCCCTGGGCACCACGGGAGCACCGGTTTCCTCTTCCCAAGGACTCCCCTCGCCTGTGCGTCGTGCTAGCTACCCGCACATGACCAGGTCACCCTGGGGAGGTTTGCAACAGCCTTGGAGGAGATTCCTGGGCTCTGAGATTCCTGGCGAAAGTCGGAAGACACCTGGAAGCAAAGTTAAGTGAAGGAAGGAACGATTCGGGGTTAAATATTACACGACTTAAAAAGAATAAATACAGGGCGGCCGGCGCCGCGGCTCACTAGGCTAATCCTCCGCCTAGCGGCGCCGGCACACCGGGTTCTAGTCCCGGTCGGGGCGCCGGATTCTGTCCCGGTTGCCCTTCTTCCAGACCAGCCCTCTGCTGTGGCCAGGGAGTGCAGTGGAGGATGGCCCAGGTGCTTGGGCCCTGCACCCCATGGGAGACCAGGAAAAGCACCTGGCTCCTGGCTCCTGCCATCGGATCAGCGCGGTGCGCCGGCCGCAGCGCGCTGGCCGCGGCGGCCATTGGAGGGTGAACCAACGGCAAAAGGAAGACCTTTCTCTCTGTCTCTCTCTCACTGTCCACTCTGCCTGTCAAAAAAAAAAAAAAAAAAAAAAAGAATAAATACAGGGCACTTTCTTAGCTCACGCTCCTCAAAGCGCACAGCTCTGCTTTGTAGGATTTACCTTAACAAGGTGCGTGGGCCACCTCAGCTCCCCTGTGCCGGCTGGGGCTGGCGTGCAGGTGCGGCTGACTCTCAGGGGCTCCGGTGTTGGATCAGGTGGGCTCCCAGCCGACGTCCACAGGAGGGAGCACCCACGTCCTGGGCCTCCTCCACCCCTCCTGGACGGCCCAGGAGGGAGCCTCCCCCACTTCTCTGCTGCAGTCAGGCGGTATAGACGTGGCCCTGGGAAGCCCGAGGGAGTCCACGCCGGCTCCTAAGATGGAAGGCTTGCTCTCCTCATCTTGCATCTCCTCATCACAGCCACCGAGGGGCCAGTGGCTGCCTGGGCCCAGCCTCACCCACTGGGTTCTCGGGACACCTGTTGGGGTACTGGGTCTGAGCTGGGTCCTGGGTCTCGAAAGACACTCAGGTTTCTTCTCCTCGGTCGGCTGTGCTTTGCTTCTTCCAGGGACTTGGGGATTCTTTCTGGGCCCCCAAGGTACCGCACCTGCCCAGGAGACTGCGGGATGCGGGCTCTGGGGTGCAGGGGCCGGGAGGTCGGAGGTCGGAGGTCAGGTTGTGGCCACTGCCCTGCGTCCACAGTCCTTTGTCACAGGCACAGAGGTGGCCGGGGTCCTTGGGGACAGGGGCAGGGGAACCCTGGGACGTGGCATGGTGGGGTGGGGGCCAGGTCTGCAGGTGGGGGTGCATTTTCCCCTCTGGGAATTAAAGAAACACTTACGTGTGAGTGTGCACGTGTGTACATGTGTGAGTGCATGTGTGTACATGTGTATGTGTTTGAGTGTATTTGTATGTATATGTGTGTAGTTGTGTATGTGTGTATATGCATGTGTATGAGTGTGTGTACATGTGCATATATGTGCTCATGCATGACTGTGTGTATCTATATGTGTATTTGTGTGTATATATGTGTGGGATGGTATTGTGTACATGTGTATGAGTGTATGTGTGTATATGCGAGTATGTGCGCATGTGCATGATGATGTACTGTGCAGTGTGTGTATTCATGTATGTGTACATGTGTGTGAGGGTGTATTGCATGATGCGTATGAAGTATGTGTGTATATGTGTGTACATGTGAGTGTACTGTGTATACGTGTGTGCATATGTGTATGAGAGCATTGTGTAAGTGCACTGTGTATGTGTGTATACATGTGTGCATACATGTATGAGTCCATGTGTGTGATTGCACTGTGTATGTGTGTATATGCATGTGCATACATGTATGAGCGCACATGTGTGAGTGTACTGTGTGTGAATGCACGTGTGCATGTGTGTGAGTGCATGTGTGTGAGGGTACTGTGTGTATACGCGTGTGCATGTGTGTGAGGGTACTGTGTGTACACGTGTGCATGTGTGTATACGCGTGTGCATGTGTGTGAGGGCACTGTGTGTACACGTGTGTGCGTGTGTGTGTGCGTGTGCCGTGCGATGTGTGTGACTCCGACTGTGAAGGACTCGCGGTGACAGCTAAGGGCCCTTTCACCGCTGCGTCCGCGCCCCTGCCCAGAGGTCCGCTCACATCCCGCACAGCCGCCTCCCGCGTCTCTGGAACCCGGGCCCGCTCCACGCGCCGCTTCCCGCAGGGAATCCCTCAGATCCTCCCGGCCATCGCCTGAGCCCTTCCAGTCCGTGTGCCCCCAGGGCCTGGGCCGAGTCCGAGGAGCGACCCCAGGGCCCCTGGCGGCGAGGGCAGGGTCCTGCGCAGCCGCGAGTGTGGGGCGCGGGGCAGCCCGGCCAGGACGCCAGCTGCAGCGGCCCGCAGACCGCAGGCGGCGGACCCCGACCCCGGCCCCGCCCCGCCGCGCTCCGCTCCCGCGCGCCCTCCCCGCGCCTGGAGGCGGGCGGGGCCGGGGGCGGGGCCGGGGGCGGGGCCGGGGGCGGGGCCGGGGGCGGGGCCGGGGGCGGGGCCGGGGGCGGGGCCGGAGCCGGGGCGGGCATGGGGCGGGCCGGGGGCGGGCCGGGGGCGGGGCGGCGGCGGCGGCGGCTCGGGAAAAGTTGCCCGGGCCGAACGCGAGCAGCCACGGGAGCCGGAGCGGCCGCAGCGTGGGCCCGGCGGGGGCAGGCGCGCACGCGGAGACGCCGAGGGGTCGGCGGGCCCGGCTGTTGGGGTGGCCCCGGGCATGGGCCCGCAGGCGCGGGCCACGGGCCGGCGCGGCGCCCCGAGCTGGCGGCGGGCTGCGTGAGCGGCCAGGACGCAGGATGCGCTCCGAGGGCGCGGCCCCCGGGCCGGCGGCGCCGCTGTGCGGGGCGCTGAGCCTGGTGCTGGGAGCGCTGCTGGGCAGAGGTAAGACACGGGCGCTGCGCCCGGGGGAGTGGCCCCGGGTCCGGGCGGGCGCCGGCCCGAGCGCGCGGGGACTGGGTGATGGCGCTGGTCCCGCCGAGAGCGGGCCCCGCAGGAGTCGGGACTGGAGTGCTTGGGGCCGGCCGGGGGTCTCCGAAGCCGCTGTCTTGGACCCCCGGCGCCCGTGGGCCCGGCGGTGCGGAAGGGGCGTGTCTGGGGGGGCTCGGTCCGTCCCCACCCTGGAGCTCCAGAGGAGCGGGATCTCAGCCGAGAAGCCGGGGTCCGCAAGGGGGAGCCCTATGCCCTGCGCCCCCTTCCTCTGGGCTCCTGGCTCCTGGTGCCCGGCTCGGCCAGGCCTGGGACCGCGCGCCGGGAGAAGAGAGCGACTCCGCGGCGTCCCCTTTGCGCAGCCACGGAGCCCGGAACCGCTGCCGGCCTCCTGAGGGACGCGCGCTCGCCACGCAGCCCGCGGGGGGCTCTCCGCAGATGCCCACAGCCCCCGGCTGGGAGGGCTTGGCCCTCTGCGCAGTGGGAACGCCGAGCCTGCGTTGGATTTCCGAGTCTTAAAGAGAACGCGGGGCGCCCGCGGGGCTCCCTGGAGGCGGCGGGTGTGGCTGTCCCGACCGCCGCTGCGTGCAGGAGGCCCGGCGGCCGCGCGCTCGCCCGTGCCCGCAGCAGGCGCCTGGAGCCCCGGCGCGGCCAGGGCAGAGAGGGAGAGAGGACCAGTGGGGCGGCTTTCCTGCCGCCCACGCCCTGGGGAGGGTCTGGGGTGCCAGTGGCTGCACTGAGCTGTGCCCCGAGCCGGGGCGCCGGGCACCCGCGGAGATGCTGGGCGGCCCGGCTCCGGCCTCAGCGCCCGGGCCGGGCTGGGAATGCTTCGGGAGAGACAGCTGGCGAGTTGCGGTTAAAAAGTGGCGTCTGCTTCTCCGAGGGCGCGCGGCAGCGTCTGGAGGGACAGGGCCGGGGTGCTGCGTGGACGCGGGGCTCGCGGGGCGCGGTGCTGCCCCGTTCCGCTGGAGAGGGCGAACGCTTCTGCCTCCAGGGTCAGGCGTTTCCAGCACTGTTTCCCTACACATAAAGAGGCCACTGGGGGAAAACAGGCTCGCAGCGGGTTTTTGGGGAGGTGGCGGCTTCACGGGGAGGAGGCGCGGCGTGGAGAACGCGCCCGGTGCTGAGCAGCCACGCTGGGCCCGGACCGCGCCCTCGCCTTCTCTCCAGTCCTCGCCTGGGGTTTACTCCAGGGCCTGAATGAGCTGCCCCAGGCGAGCGGTGGACTTTGCTCCATTGCAGCGCGCCATCCCGTGCGCGCGCGCTGCCTGGAGGATTCCGCTTTGTGGTGCGGAACCGAGGGGCCCGGCGTGCTGGGGCGCTGCTGTGTGCGCCAGGGCCGGGTGCCGATGGCGGGCAGGGGCCCACAAGCCGGCCCCTGTACCTGGGCGGCCCGGGCCAGGTGCAGGCGAGCTTCGCGCGGCGGCTGCCCTTCCTCTGCTTCCGGGCGCTCTGCACCCCGGGGCCAGGCGCTCCTCTTAGAGGTCTCTGGTCAGAAGCTGGGGCTCGCTCCCCTCGGATTCCAGCGCCAGTAAAATGCTTGTCGCAGAGTTGTCCGATCTTTGTTTCAGTGAGTGCCTTTTGTGACTCCCGGACAAGGACTTCAACGCCAGTTTCTGGAATCAGATTTTAACATGGGCTCTGTGTGGACTGAGGCTTTGGGACTCCTCCTCCAGGTTTCGGAGGTTCCCTAAGCAGGGCGGTGCATTGAAGACCTGGTTCCGGTCCGGGTGGCAGCAGGGTGTGCTGGGGTTAGTCCTGCTGGGGTGCCCCATGAGGCCGGGGGACCCCTGGGAAGGTCCTGTGGGGGTCGCCATCTCTTTTACGAAACCTGTGCGATCAGAATATTTCAAGGCTCAGGGTCATTGAGCTTGTCGAATGGCAAGGTAGAAGGACAGTGGGGTGGGGGAGGACAGACCGTGGGTAGGAGAGATGCTGAGAGAGAGAGGGCAGAGGGAGGGTGAACGGGTGGATGGGGCACTCAGCCGACGCGTTCCTGTCTACACTGGGAGTGGTGCCCTGGGATTGCATACAGGGTGGTTCTGCGTGAAACGTGTGAGTGGTCAGACGCAGAGTGGCCTCACGACATTGTAGATCAGCCGGGGCCACCCAGAGGAGTGAATACGGAGACAACAGCCGGACCTTTGGTTACCAGTGTGGTGGGAGTGGTGGGTTTCTGAGAAGGCACTGGGGGAGCGGGCGGAGGTGTCAGCGTGGACAGAGCCGTGCCAGCTCACGTGGGCTCACACTGGGTGACGGCAGCGTGGCCAGCGTGTACTGACAGCTCCATAGCCTGGTCCCCGGGGCACGTGTGTGTGGAGCTCCGCTCCCACCTGTCTCTTGCTGTCTGTCAGCTGAACTCGCTGCCCCGTTTCCCCCTCGTGGAAGGTATCTCGGCCTCGGGGGATCTTGGTTAAAGCCGTCAGTCTGGACTCCACGGATTCTCTCTTCTCCTCCCACTGCTCTTGGGTAGTGCCCTGAGCTGCAAGGCCTGCACATCTTTGTGGTTGTCACTGTTTTGTCTGCAAAATGTTATTTAAAAAAAGTGAGCTCTCGATGCTTAAAAGAATTTGCAAATAAAAACCAAGATTTCTATGCCTTATACACGTGTCAAACAGCATATTGTATGCCATAAATACGTACGGTTTGATTAATTAATGATTCTATTCCTAGTTTGCTGGGAGTCCATCCTGAATTTCATCAAATGCTCTCCTGCATCCGCTGATATGCTTAAATAACCTGTCTCCTTTATTCTGGGAAAAAAAAAGTCAGGATTGGCAGCTTCCCTTGAAAAGGGCCCTGCCACACGTGGGTGCCCATTCCCATGAGCCTGCCCGGTGCCGCCGCCACCCCAGCATGGCGGGCACGGTCAGCCGCACCTGCCTGGCCCTGCCCTGCACCCGAGTCGAACCTCAGCCTCCTGGTCATCCCTCTGCCCGTTCACCGTTAGCCTCGTCGTAGGTGGCTGGAGTCAGGCACAGCAGAGCTCAGAGCTCTCCATCACCTCCATGGGCGGAAGTTCAAGCCCTCGGTGGGTGTGTCGGCTCCTCCAGCAAACTTAGTCAGAGAGCCTTGTGTTTATTAACTGGGGTGAGGAGGACTGTCACCGTATCAGTGGAGCAACGGCATGTCGGATTGTCGGGTTGTCGGGTTGTCGGATGGATGCCTCTCCCCACAGCAGTCTGCTTTGTCTACAAGCCAGGGTGCAGCGAGGCCCACCCGTTGGAGGGTGCAGCTCTGGCTTCGACCCTTGTACTCAGGAGTCGACCTCTCACAGCTGAGGCATGAAGCCTTTCCACCACCCTCAGCGTTTCCTCCGCGCCCCTTTGGAGCCATTCCCTCTCCTCGGCTCCCTGCAACCTCTGCTTTGTTCTCTGTCCAGTTTGCCTTTCTCACAGTGCCATACAGATGGGCTCACGCAGAGTGCAGAACCTGCGTGAGCTGTCGCCCCTGGGTGCCCATGTGTCGGCTTTTCTCCCCTCTCACTGCCGAGTGGGGTTCCACTGAATGGGTGCTCCACCCCTCGCCCCCTTCCCCGCAGCAGGCCACGTGGGTGGCTCTAGTCTTTAGTGATGATGAGAAAAGCTGCGGGGATCTTCACGGAGAGCCCTTGTGTGTGCACGCGGCTTCGATTCTCCTGCATAAACACCTAGGGCAGAGACTGCTGATGTCCTGGGAGAGATGAACTCGAAGCCGCCTCCGGGGGGAGCCCCACCCCACCCTGCTCACTCACCCCCTCTACTGAGTGGGGGTTGGGGGCTGCCCTACAGGTGGAGTCCCGAGCACCTGGTGAGCCCTGGGAAGGTTTCACGGTGCCTGGCATGGAGCTTGGTGTGCAGGTGTTGGTCCTGGCATCCATGCGTGGTGGAGGGGGCTCAGGTGCATCTCGGGAAAGTGGGTGTGCTGAGTCAGCGCGGAGGAGGGTGTGCTGAGTCAGCGCGGAGGAGGGTGTGCTGAGTCAGCGCGGAGGAGGGTGTGCTGAGTCAGTGTGGAGGAGGGTGTGCTGAGTCAGCGCAGAAGAGGGTTGCTGAGTCAGCATGGAGGAGGGTGTGCTGAGTCAGCGCAGAGGAGGGTGTGCTGAGTCAGCGCAGAGGAGGGTGTGCTGAGTCAGCGCAGAGGAGGGTGTGCTGAGTCAGTGCAGAGGAGGGTTGCTGAGTCAGCGCGGAGGAGGGTGTGCTGTCAGCACGGAGGAGGGTTGCTGAGTCAGTGTGGAGGAGGGTGGGCTAGTCAGCGTCGGGGAGGGTGTGCTGAGTCAGCTCGGAGGAGGGTTGCTGAGTCAGCGCAGAAGCAGGGGCTGCAGCGCAGGGGCTGCTGGGAGCCTCCCAGCGGCTCCGGTCCCTGCCCACTGCGGGGAGGGGAGCTGCACATGGAACTTTCGAAGAACCTGGGAACTCGGGGCCTGATTGGGCCGTTCTGCGCCCCGGCAGTGCCCAGCAGCTCGTGGTACTAGCGCCGGCCTGGCGTGGCCTGGTTTGGTCGAGCGGTTCTGAGCGGGTATTTCTCTGAGGTTGAGCTTTTTGTCCTCCTGGGAGTGGTCGGCTCCCTTCCTGCGCTCGGCTGTCCTGTTTACTCTCTGGAGCAACCTCCTCTTCAGACGTTTCCCCTTTTTTAAAATTTTACTTTTCCAGTATTTATATCACGGTGTGTATTCCGGGTGGGAGTCCTTCATCAGATGCGTGTTTTATGCGTGTTCTCCGCTAGATTTGTGCTTTATGCGTGTTCTCTCCCAGTGTGTGTTTTCTCCCAGATGTGTACTTTATGTGTGTTCTCCTCTAGATTCGTGCTTTATGCGTGTTCTCTCCCAGTGCGTGTTTTATGCGTGTTCTCTCCCAGTGTGTGTTTTATGCGTGCTCTCTCCCAGTGCGTGTTTTAGGTGTGCTCTCTCTCGGTGTGTGTTTTATGAGTGTTCTCTCCCAGTGCATGTCCCTGGGAGAGCAGAAGTTTTGTGTGTCCATGCGGGGTAACCAGCCGTTGTGCCCTGGGTGTCACATGCGGGCAGCCTTGGCCTGAGGTGGGGGCTCTGGGGTCTCCAGGTGTGTGCAGTGTCGCTGGGGCTCCGTATGCCTGTGCCGAGTCTGGGTCGTCTGCAGGAGCTGGCTCTGTCCGTTTAACCCCAGACCTGCCGGCTGCTGTGTGCATGTGGAAGGGCTGTTTGGGATGCGTAGATGTTTAGCGTTGTCTTTTTGGTGACTCGGCCCCTGTCTCACGGAGCAGCTTCTGTGTTCTTGGGAGCCTCCCTGTGTGCCTGGGAACCTCCCTGTGTGCCTGGCAGCCCTCCCTGCTCCGACGCCTCCTTCGTCTGGTACCAGTGTGGCCGCCTCAGCCTCCTCTACTTTGTCGTCACCCACTGATGTCTTTGTCTCTATACTCTGACGTGTGCCTTCATACTTAATTTTGATGTTTGTGGGTGGCATTTGCTGGGCTAGGCTTCTTCACCCCATCTGATCATCCCTGTCTTTTAGTTGTTGTGCTTAGACCATTTATATTTAATGTGATATTTGTATGTCTCTATTTTAGAAGCTGCCGTCTGGCTCATCATTTGCCTTGTGTCTCTGTTATGTGTTCCTCTTCCTCCTCTTTTCCTGTCTAATTTCTGATTATTTTTTATGATTCCATTTTATCTTCACTATTGGTGCATTATTTATACTCCTTTCTGAAATTTAATCATTGCCTGCAGGTTTACAAAATGCATCTTTAATCAAAGGTTACACACATTATGTGATACCGCTTCATTAGTTGTGTAAGGACCTCAAACCAGGGGCCGGCGCTGTGGCAAAGTGGGCTAAGCCCCCGCCTGCAGCACCAGCATCCCATATGGGCAGCGGTTTGAGTCCCTGCTGCTCCACTTCCAATCCAGCTCTCTGCTGTGGCCTGGGAAGGCAGTGGAGGATGGCCCAAGTGCTTGGGCCCCTGCACCCACATGGGAGACCAGGAGGAAGCTCCTGGCTTTGGCCTGGCCCAGCGCCAGCTGTTGAGATCATTTACAGATGGAAGACCTCTCTCTCTCTCTGCAACTCTGCCTCTCAAGTAAATAAATAAATCTTTAAATAAATTTAAAAAAAAGAACTTCAAATGAGTGTGTTCCTAGTACTATCTCCTCTCCGTGTAGCCCTTGTACTCCAACACGCTGGCTGTGGTGAATAGAACAGACAGTTAGATTACTGGTGTGCTTCGGAGAGCAGGGCCTCTGCTGAGCCGGCCTGCCTGTCTTGGTTCTTCTGAAACCCTTGGGCCTGCCTGTCCCGTTGGTCCTTCTGAAACCCTTGGGCCTGCCTGTCCCGTTGGTCCTTCTGAAACCCTTGGGACTGCCTGTCCTGTCGGTCCTTCTGAACCCTTGGGACTGCTTGCTGGGCCCTTGTCTCCCGCCGGGTGCTGAGTTACACACCGCGGGATGCGGACGTCGCTGTCTCATGGGAGAGCGTGAAGGTGAGGTCTGAGTTAGCAACTTTCTAGGACAGCGGGTTCTGGATACTCTCCCTGAGCCCTGCTCTGTCCTCGCGCCGTGTCCTTGTCCCTCGTCTGATTCGCGGAGCCCTTCATGGTGTAGTGGGAGCGCCGAGTGCACGCTCACACACGCTGGTGCACCAGGCACCCCACAGCCCTGATGTGGAGGAGTGAGCTCCTCTGGGGGAGGTTTTCCCTTCTTCCTCCACACCCTGTGTGGTCACCAACATGGGGAGGGGTCCCCGTGGGCCCGTTGGGAGGCTCTGAGTGAGGAGGGGTCCCCGTGGGCCCGTTGGGAGGCTCTGAGTGAGGAGGGGTCCCCGTGGGCCCATCGGGAGGCTCTGAGTGAGGAGGGGTCCCCGTGGGCCCATCGGGAGGCTCTGAGTGAGGAGGGGTCCCCGTGGGCCCGTCGGGAGGCTCTGAGTGAGGAGGGGTCCCCGTGGGCCCGTCGGGGGGCTCTGAGTGAGGAGGGGTCCCCGTGGGCCCGTCGGGAGGCTCTGAGTGAGGAGGGGTCCCCGTGGGCCTGTCGGGAGGCTGAGTGAGGAGGGGTCCCCGTGGGCCTGTCGGGAGGCTGAGTGAGGAGGGGTCCCCGTGGGCCCGTCGGGAGGCTCTGAATGAGGAGGGGTCACACCTCCCCCATCAGTGTTCCAGAAACAGAAGCCCCATTTCCAGCATCGGCTTGGCTGGGTTCTGGGTGAATTGAAGGCTCTTCTTAGCACCAAAAACATCCTTGGGGCACTTAAGAAGTAAAGAGTGGGGGCTGGCGCTGTGGCATAGTGGGCAGAAGCCTGCATCCCATACGGGCACCAGTTCGAGTCCCGGTTGCTCCACTTCCAATCCAGCTCCCTGTTGCTGGCCTGGGGAAAGCACGGGACGATGGCCAACGTGCTTGGGCCCCTTCACCCTCGTGGAAGACCCTGATGAAGCTCCTAGATCTTGGCTTCAGCTTGGCCCAGCCCTGGCTGTTGTGGCCATCTGAGGAGTCTTCCACCCACTGGTTCACTCCCCAGATGGCCGCAACAAGGGGAGCTGGGCCAGGCAGAAGTCAGGAGCCAGGAGCTCCTTCTGGGTGTCCCACGTGGGTGCAGGGGCCCAAGCACTTGGGCCATCTTCTGCTGCTTTCCCAGGTGCATTAGCAGGGGGCTGCACCGGAAGTGGCCGCTGGGACTCGAACCGCTGCCCACATGGGATGGCAGCACCAGCGCTGATCTTTTTCGTTGTTTAAAAACTCTCAGGCGAGTCTGAGGTGGAGCCAGGGATGTGACCGCGGTCTGGAGAAGGGGAGACGGTGACTGACAGCCCCACCTCCCTGAGAAGAGCCGGAAACCAAGGCGGCGAGAGGGGTGGAGTCAGCAGCAGCCTGGAGACCCCTGTGGGGGTAGGGGTGGGGGGTGGGGGGACAGCCCTCTGAGCCCATCTTTTTCTGGAAGGTCGAGCTGATGGGCACTTTGTAGGGTGGTTGAGAACCGAACCTGGGACTCTGAGCGCAGAGTGGGTCTCCCGGGGCTGCTGGGACAACACAGCTGTGCACTGGGGAGCTGAGTGCAGTGCAGATGCTCCGCCCACGTTTCTGGGGGTGCAGGTCAAGGAGCAAGCTGTGCGCCAGGCCTGCCATGTCCGCTTCCCGCAGCCTCTGGGGACACCCACCAAGCTGGGCTGTGGCCTCTCCAGGCCCAGCCTCCGCGTCCCCACGGCCTCTCCTCTGCACGCGGCTTTCACTCCGGTCCTAGGAGGACCTCGTGTTCGGGGCCTGGCTCGCTGGGAGCGTCCGCACTCGATGACATTGCAGACGTGGTTTCCGTGAGTAAGGGTCTGGGTGGACACGGTGTTAGGGAAGCCACTGCAGAGGCTGCGCAGGTAGAAAGCGGTCAGTGTGGCGTGACCACCATCGTCTGTTCATTAACAAAACCACAGAGAAGAGGGATCACGCAGCACGGCACAGAGGAAGCCACACACAGATACTTGGGGGGCAAGTGAGCCAAGACAAGAGTGCACCTGAGCGCCAAGGCTGGGCCAGGCTGCGGGGTCCGCGTGGGGCAGGTGACACTCCCAGCTGGGCTTTGCACCCAGACCACCCTGGCCACCTCGTGCTTGAGCACAGCGTGGACAGGGTCTCTTCCGGCCGGGGTTCCCGTGCCCTGGAGCTGCTCCCACATCTCCCCAGCAGCTTTTGGCCAAACACTGCAGTTGACACTTCTCATCTTCCGCTCAGCTGCTCCCCCTGGCCCCTTAATGGCAGCGTGGCCTCCGCCCTGCTTTCTCGCCGGGTCTGTGGGCGCAGACGCCACAGATGTGTGAGCATCGCACCCCCACTTCCCCACGCGCCGGCTGTGGCGACTCCTGGAGGCAGCAGCCATCTGAGTTCTCAAAGCAAAGGAGCTCTGAGGCCCCTTCTGTACCTCCCTGCCCTCATGCATGCACACACACATGCACAAATGTACACAGATGGTGTGCACACACTCACACACATGCACATACACATATGTGCACACACATGCACAAATGTACAGACAAGCGTGCACACATGCACACACATGCACAAATGTACACAGATGGTGTGCACACACATTCACACACATACACATACACATACATGCACACACATGCACAAATGTACAGACTAGTGCACACATTCACACACATGCACATACATGCACACATATGCACAAATGTACACAGACAGGTGTACACACACATTCACACATACACATACATGCACACACACGCACAAATGTACAAACGAGTGTGCACACACTCACACATGCACATACATGCACACACATGCACAAATGTACATAGATGGTGTGCACACACATTCACACATGTGCACATACACATATGTGCACATGCATGCACAAATGTACAAAGAGGCGGGCATACACATTCAAACACGTGCACATGCCATATGTGCACACACATGCACAAATGTGCAGATGGACGTGCACACATTCACACACGTGCACATACACATATGCAGGTGCACACAGGCATGCTTGAAATACACGGACAAATGTACATGGATATGCACACACATTCACACATGTGCACATGCACACACATGCCCAGATGCATACACACATACATAGTACATGTGCACACACATGCCTAGATGCACACATTTGAGGATGCACACCCTTGCACAATTGTTACACAGATGTGCACACACATTCACAAATGTACACAGAAATCACACAGTCCACGCACATGCATGTGCACATGCATGTCCCAATACATGTATATGCACACAGACATGCGTGCACATGCACAAATGTACATACAGATGTGCACACACATTCACACATGTGCACATGCACACATGCATACATAGGTGAACATGCACATGCAAACACACATGCACACAGGCATGCTTGCAATGCACGAAATGTACACACATGTGCACATGCATAGACACACACATGCAGATCATACTCACCATGCACGCACACTGATGTGCACACACATGCACACACACACACTTGCACACACCCACAACCAGAGGCTGGTTTCTGGTCTCATTTGGTTACAGCTTGGCGCTGCTCTTCAGTAAAGGGAATCCTCCCAGAGAGACCTCACTCGGCCTGAGCAGGGCGCACACGGGCAGCCGCGAGGCTGGCTTCGCGGCAGGGGGCCGTTTACCCGCATCTGCCCGGTGGAAATGAGTGCGAACGGGAGCTGAATCCCTCACTGCCTCTGTCGGAGCCTTCTCAGTTGCAAACGCTCAAAATTCCAGCTCAAGTCAACTGCATTAGACCTCCCTGAAAGATGGAAGCAAAGGTGTCAGGTAGGCGGCTGATGGCCCACGGGGGCTTCAGGCACAGTGGGATCCAGGCGTCGGCAGTGCCCAGGTCCTGCCTCTGCCCTCTCTGGTCCTTGTCCTCCCTGTTGGCTACCTGTGGGGCATCATCACCGTCAGCAGAGACTCCGGGAGGATCCTATTCTGTCCACAGCACCGGCAGCTTGAAGAAAGTGTCTTCCCACGTGAGGGTGAAATGAGGTCGGGAGGAATCTCAGGGCGCTCAGGAGGGCGCAAGCTGCAGTCACCGTGACGCAGGCAACGGGGTTTTCTGCTTGGGCGGACCCTGGGCAGGTGGATCCCGGGAGCTGGGGGAGATTAGAAGTGAGCCCTCCTCACCGCACCCCCCCCCCCGAAGGACTCCTGATGCCCAGAGACAGCGCGGCCGTCAGAAGCAGGGCTGCCCGTGCCGGGCGGGCAAACCCTGTCCTCCAAGCCAACAGACAGCATGCAGGGGCCAGAAGCCGAGGGCAGCTGCTTCTCCCAGGCACACTCGGAGTCCCAGGAGCACCGGGAGGGAGGCAGCTCCTCTCCTGCCTGTGTGTAAGCAGCCGTGTCCAGGAGGACCCCCAGCTCCCCGCGCCTCCCTCCCTGCCCTCGAGCCGCCCTCCAGTGCCGACACTGCGCCTGTGCCACCGTCCATCCCTGACCGCTGCCTGTGGACCGAGGCCTGCCTTCTGCCTGGGCACCGCAGCGGGCTCTGGGTCCTGTTGCCTGAGCCCTGGAAGATGGCCCTAACAGGCACCCAGCCCCCGGCTCCTGGCATCCTGCGTGACGAGAAGACAAACCCCGGGGAGCGTGTGCCGGGGCGGGGGCTCCCAGGGAGCGTGTGCCGGGGCGGGGGCTTGTTCCGCGGCAGCTTCATTGTCTCTCCGGCTCCCTGAGTGGCACCGACTCCTCTTCCATTTATGTAAATCTTTTTGGGTCAGTACACAGCCCCAGGTTACCATTTTCTTAATGAATTGACTCAGAGCAGGCTTTTCTCATTTCCTTCAAAGTCAACATTTTCATCTGTTTGTGCTCATGTCCTATTAAAAAAATGCCGCTTCCATCTCTCTGGCCACAGCCCAGCCCTTGGCCCTGCCTCTGCCTCCAGCCCAGTGGCTGTGGCTGGCATCGGGGTGTACCCCCCCCACAGAGGCTGCCCGTGGCCCCCGGTGATCCGGGGGCTGCGATGGCTAATTTTATGTCCCCTTGGCCGGGACGGGGTCCCAGCGGTTTGTTCAGACGTCCTCCTGGGTGTTTCCGCGAGGGAGTTTCTGGGTGAGATTGGTATCTGACTCTGTGGCTACAGTAGAGCGCATGACTGCGATGACGCGAGTGCGTCTGGTCCGAGGGGTTGGGCCTTGAGCAGAGCACGAGTCTGCCTCCCCCAGGAGGGCAGCAGGGAATTCTGGGAGCAGGCGGCCCTGCGCCTTCCCGTAGGGGCCAGGAATGCAGGTGCCCGTTCTGTGGGCCTCTGCCCCCCCCTCCCCTCCCCCTCCTCTTCCCCTCCCTCTTTCTGTCCCCGACGTTGGTCCCGTGTTTATAGGGCCCTTGGAGCTGCAGTCCCAGCTGAGGTGGGGCTGTGTTTCCTCTCGGGCTCCCAGCTGCCTGTGCCCCCCAGGCCCGTTGTCGAGGGCTCGGCGCTCGTCCTTACTGAAAGACTCGCTCCTGCTGCCTTTGTTCGCGTCGTGCTCTCAGCCAACAGCGGCCGCGTCTGGGTCTGGGTGGTCAGACCACGCCATCCTCTGCCTGGCCCCCATGGAGGCCCCCGTCGGGTTCAGAGCTGAGGCCGCTGTGTCCGCCCTGTTCAGGCCCCGAGTGAGGTTTCTACCAGGTGCTGCGCCGTCTCTGAACTCCGGCATTGCTCTGACCTCGTCTCCACCCCCTCCTGCTCGCTGGTCCCTTCTACCGTGCTGGGCTCCCACCTCAGGGCCTTGGCATGTGACCGCCCTGGGGTGACCCCCAGACACACACTCACGCTGCCCAGGGCCCTGCCCCGGCGCCTCCTCCTGCAGGGCTCCCTGGTCACCTCAGCTGTCCTTTGTCCCCACCTGGTAAGCCACTGATGAGGCTCCTGGTTGACCTCCCTTCCCCTGCCCTGGAAGTAAATGTCTGTGAGAACGGAGGTTTTGGTCTGTTTTGCTCCCTGGTTGTCTCTGTTTGCGGGCACATATGAGGCCCTTAACACTGGATCACGGAGTGAATGAAGGACTTAATTCCATCTTTGGTTCCCATATCTCAGTCTCCATCCTGAGATAATCCTGCACATCACGACAGCTCAGAAGACACGGGAGGGGGGATGCACCTGCCTAGAATCTCTAGAACGGAACCTGTCAGCGTCCCCTCTCTGCCTTGGTCCCGCCAGGAGAGCGTGGGCGGGTGCTGCCTGGGCCGGCCAGGGGCGGGGTCTGTGACCTCCCCCCCACCGCCCCCGCCGCTCCACTTCCTCCTCCTCTCGGGGGAGCTGTGGGCAGACTTCCTGTCGAGGTGGTGGGTTTGCGGTTGAAGCAGCTTCCAATGGAGACTGATTCCCCAACAGGCAGAGGGAAACACCCACGATCAGGACGTCCTCCCACGAGAATCCTGCAGAGACCGCTGCTAGGTGCACGGTGTCTTTGGGGGTGCCGGAATGAGAGAAATGAGGCTGCGACAGGGCGTTCGGCTCTGACACCAGGACTCGGCGTATCCCTCGCGCTCTCTCTGCCTGTGACGGCGTTGGCTTTGGTGTTGGCATCCACAGGCCAGCTCCGGGCAGTTGCAGGGTCCCAAATCTCTCTCCCGGTATTCCCCGGAAAGGTCACCCGACTGACACGCCCACCTCTGGGAAAGTAGAAGAGGGAGCCCTCCTGGCAGCCACGCTGGCGATGTCGGCGAGGGCACGGCCCGCACGCAGGGTGCAGAGGGGGACCGGACGCCGGCGACCGATAAGGAGCGAGCAGTTGGGGCCTGACAGCCGATGACGGCCGTCCCTTCGGGAGCGCTGCGGGTCAGAGGGAGACTCATCAGGCGGCCGAGCTGTGTCTCGGGCTCAGAAGCCCACCAGAGTTAGTGAGGCTCAGCGGGCGGCAGTAGGAAGAGGCGTCGTCCTAATTGGGTTTGTGTCATCCTTGCCTGAGCCAAGGGTAAGCAAACATCATCCATCACTCGCCTGCCAGCGCCGTCCTGACTCCGTATCAGAGCAAATGAAGACGGATCAGCCAAGGGGCCTGCGTGCCGGCTGGGACAGAGGTGGCGCCCAGCTAGGGCTTGTGTCGGCCGGTCAGGAGCGCTCTGGGAGGGAGACCGGGGCTTGGTGAAGTCCTTGCTCCTCATGGGCGAGGCCTGCGCACCTGTACACTGGGGCTAGGAAAGCCTCTCACGGACTCGCTGGGAAAGCTCAGACCCATGTCTCTGAGGCCCTTCCTCCATAGTGCACATTCCGGATGCAAGCCTTGTTCTGGGTGCTGCTCTGCTCCCTAGGGGGCTGGCCCTGTAGCTGGCAACTCCCAGCCCCCCTGCCCATTGTGGAGTTGTCCAGCGGGGGCACGGCAGCAGATCGGAGCAGGGAAGAGGAGAGAGGCTGGGATGTTTCCTGTGTGGTCAGTTGATGGTGGTGCCTCTGTCCCGCCTGATTCCAGCACCTGTTGGGTGGTCCTTGTCTGGGACTCCCGTTCTCCCTGGGCTTTGGCGTCGGCAGCCGCCGTCTCCTGCCTGGATGTGTATGTGGCGCGTCTCTGCTCGTCCTTGGTACCAGGATCACGGGTTTGTTTGCCACGTGAGTGCTGCCTCCATGAAGGGGATTTGAACCAGCAGAGCTGGGTTCTCTTTCGTCCCTAGGCTGACACGTGTGCAGATGAAAACCGCTGACACGTGGTGGACGTCTGTGGCTGTGTCCACGTTCAGACAAGCTCAGACATGAAGAAGGACTTCAGGAACAAGTCCCCGGGACGTCTGTCCCCTGGGCCACCCCCAGCAAGTGGCCTGGTTGGGTCTCATCATTGCTGAAAACCGTGGCGTCTGTTTCTTAACAACCAAAGCCGCATGACAGTGCCAGTGGTGGGGAGTCCCGCCCCTGTGTGGCTCCCACCCGGTCCTCGGACCCTGGTCCTGTTTCCTGTTGTCCCATCCACCTTCCTGGCAGCCAGAGGACCTGGTTCAGGATCGCACCTTGCCACTCGCTGGCAGCATTCTTCATTTCCCTCCGGTCTTTTCATGAGTGCTGTGACCAGACTGGCCACTTAGTGCCCTGCTCTCTGCTGTTTGTCCTGATGAACTTGAACTTCTGCACCGTGGGCAGGACCCGGGCTCCGTGCTCGGCTCTCTGCATGCCTTCTCACTTACGTGGGGTTTGAGGTGTCACGGCTCCGTGCTCGGCTCCCTCTCTGCGTGCCTTCTCACTTACGTGGGGTTTGAGGTGTCCCGGGCTCCGTGCTCGGCTCCCTCTCTGCATGCCTTCTCACTTATGTGGGGTTTGAGGTGTCCCGGGCTCCGTGCTCGGCTCCCTCTCTGCGTGCCTTCTCACTTATGTGGGGTTTGAGGTGTCACGGCTCCGTGCTCGGCTCCCTCTCTGCGTGCCTTCTCCCTTACGTGGGGTTTGAGGTGTCACGGCTCCGTGCTCGGCTCCCTCTCTGCGTGCCTTTGCTTGCACAGGGTTTGAGGTGTCACGGGCTCCGTGATGCTCCCTTTGATCCCTCCATCAAGGTGGCACCTGCCAGGCTTCTCCGCTGAACAGTCACTCTCGTTCTCTTTGAATTCGAGACGTGTTTTGGGAAAAGATGTTTGGAGACGGTGCGAGTGTGCTCTGTTCACTGGCGTGTCAGGATCCCGCTGACGGATCTGTGCCAGGACGGGCACGTGGATTTCTGTCGTACTCCGTGGCTTGCAGTCCATCACCGTGACCATTCGTGCCGATGCTTGGAATATCCCGTTCCTGGTGACTCCTGTGTCGGTTTAACGTTGTCCCAGGATTCTTTCTTCACCGCCCTGTTTTCTGGACACAAGATCTTCCAGGTTCTTCTGCACCTGCTTGGCCCAGCAGCGGCTTGTACCAAGATTTCAGATCTCTGGGCACTGAGGCCCACTCAGAGGCAGCAGCTGGGATGCCGTCACACGTGTCTTTCTCATGGGCTCAGAACAGCCGGCTTTCCACCTCTGCCTGTGCTGCTTGGTTTTGGTGCACAGGGTGAGATAGGAGAGGTGTCCTGGTGCACAGGGTGAGATAGGAGAGGTGTCCTGGCTTGGGTACAGCGAGCAGGGACGTGGCAGCAAGATCTGCACAGATATTGAAGTTCTCGTCCATGCTCATGGCTGGGTGGACAGCCAGAGGAACCAGAGGGAGGAGAGAGGGAACGCCGGGCCCACCACAGCCGTGTCCTCTGCGTGGAGGGAGACGTGGGGGAGAGGTAGAATGGGTGACGATGTTGGACAGGAGACAGGAGGGAGGCCAGGAATGGAGACGGTGCCCTCACTGTGGCCCCTGTTGAATGCCGTGGGTTACGCTGCACTTGGGGCACTCACAGCCCACGTCACAGGGAGACTTGCAGTCCCGGCTGCTCTGCCTCTGATCCAGCTTCCTGCTGACGTGCCTGGGGAGCAGCAGCTGGTGGCTCAGCACTCGGGCGCCTGCCACACACGTGGGAGACCCAGATAGCGGCCCTGGCTTCTGGCTTCAGCCTGGCCCCGCCTCATCTGTTGCAGCAATTTGGGGAATGAACCAAAGACAGACGATCTGTCTCCTGTCCTCCCTCTCCCTCTGCCGTGAATAGCAGTTATCACCCGTGCTGCCTTTCTCCGCAGGGTGCAGCTTAGAGCCGGGTGCGGCTGTGGCCTCGGGAGTCCTGCTGCTGCACTTTGAATTTTTACATCCGAGTTGCTCCACCTCCACGTGATTGACACGTTGGGCAAGATGGTTGCTTGTTGTGGGAGGGAGGGGCGTCCTGTGCAGGAGCGGATGCCGGTAACACTCCCACCCCCGTCGTCGAGAGGACCTGAAGGTCTGCAGACGTGGCCCAGGGTGCCCTGGGCGCAGGGTGACCCCCGCCTCAGCCGTGGCCGCTGGGGGGGGTCTGTCTCGCGGAACGTTCTCCTTGCAGGTCATCTCAACTTTCAGGGAAGCTGCAGAGACCCCGACGGGCTCTTACCCGCATTCCCGCCAGTCAGCGTCACCCGTGCTCGCCGGACCAGCCCCTGCCCGCCTCGCCCCCGTGGCCCGAGCGGTGTTTTCTGAGCTGGGGATGAGCAGGTGGCACACGTGTCACGGTTGGCGTGTGCTCCTCCACACAGCTCCCCTCGTACCCAGGCACCAGGTGGCACACGTGTCATGGTTGGCGTGTTTTCCTCCACACAGCTCCTCTCGTGCCCAGACACCAGGCGGCACACGTGTCACGGTTGGCGTGTGCTCCACACAGCTCCTCTCGTGCCCAGACACTTTGCTAGAAAATCCAGACCGCGACGTGGCTGCAGCGTTGGCCCAGCTGCCTGCTGTGTCGGCCCCTTCATCGGGTCACTCACAGCTGCTGTTGGCCCGGGCTCCAGTCAAGGCCCTCCCTCTGCACGTGGCGTCCTCCGTGCCGGCCGCGCCTTCTCCTGGGCTCAGTTCCCCGGCCTCTTCCTGTCTTTCTCCGGCCAGCGTCTTCGCTCGGTTTGAGCCGTGTTGGTTTGGAAATAAGCACTGTGTCCACTTGGGACTGACCGGCCCTCTGGACAGTGAGTTCTCCGTGGGGGTGGTCTCGTGCTTGGTGCAATCTCAGGGCCACTGATGTCCCCAGCTCCCCCGACGGGTCCTCGCTGACCCCTGGGAACCCGCCCACTGCTTGTCAGCTCCAGGTGGGAACGTCCTGCCCAGGTGTGGGTGGAGTCTCCCGCCCTCACCTCTTCTTCACTGCGTTCTGTGGCCAAGGGTCCCCCGAGACAGACACTGGGACGCGTGGGCTGGGGCAGGGGTCCTGTGCCAGCTCCCTCAGCACAGTGGACACCGGCTGGGAGTTTTAAGAGACTTTGTGGAAGGCCAGGGCGGCAGGGACATCACATCGCTGCTAAGCTCATGGTCAGGCCTCGCCCGCCGTCTCTGGGGTCGGCCCCACACCTGTCTGGGGGCAGCGTTGCAGGCGGAGCCAGAGAGCTCCCTCCTACGACGGCCGGGGGAGAATCTGATCCCCGGCAAAACCTGTTCCTCTTGGTGTTCACTCTTCTGGGATTCACACACTTGCACACTTGCACACTCAAAACCAACTCATCTGTGTGTGCACAGACACATGCATGTATGCGCACAACACAGACACATTCACCATGTGTGTGCACACGTGCACATGCAGGCACACCCTGGTCTAGCTATTAGTTTTGGGGCACAAGGGTGTCGCTCCCCCTCCTCGTGGAGGAGCAACACAGGACCCTGCGCTGTTCTTTCGTCTGCTCGGCCCTCCCCGGGTTTGCTGCTGGTTCTTCCCGGGTTGGCTACTATCCCTTCCACCTCCGTGGAAGGGCAGTTCCCCCTGGCCGCATTCCCCACTTCCGCAGGGGAGCGGCACACCGCCGGCCGGCTCTCTGGGGGGCTGCACGGGTTCCCTTAGATGTTCCCCATAGATGTTCCTGGTGCATGCCGTCTCTCTCCTCCTTTATAGTCCTCCTCCGCCAATCCCAACTCGGCTGAGTACGCTGCTCTCCAATCAGGAGCAAGTCCTACAGTTAATTGGTTGAACTGGAGGCAGCTGTGCGGAAGCTGTTTACTTCTCTCCCAGCGCCATATTGTGGGAGAGCAGATGCATAGAATAAGTCCTAATTCGAGTAACTTAGTCTAGTCCGGTTGCTCCCCACAGATCCCCCTTTCTTTTTATTTTTGGCGTTGATACGCGCCTGTCTTCGGTGTCCCGCGGTACACACTCTGCTCTACTTGCTAGAGTTGCCACAGGCTCTTACAAGTCCTATCAGGCAAACCGAATCCAAGCCTTCTCATTGCCTTATTGTGGGGGAGACTTATTAGTGTTGGTTCGTGCCTATCTTCGGTGACCTGCAGCTCATACTCTGGTCGAGCTTTGCTGGCGCTTACCGCCTTAAATCAGGCAGACCGAATCCAAGCTTAATATTGTTGTATTGTGGGGAAGCCTTACTGATGTTAATTCGTGCCTGTCTTCGGTGACCTGCGGCTAGCCGCCCAGGTGCTCATCGCCTCACTAATCGGGCAGACCGAATCCAAGCCTTCTAATTGGCATGTTGAGGGGAGGCCTTATTTTTCTCTATTTCTCTATCTCCGGGCATTCCTACCTCTCCCATTTCACTTCTATCTTCCAGCATTCCCATTTCTCTTTTACTTCACTTCCAAACTTCTGTTTCTCTTATCCCCGCAGCTTCCCGGCACCTCGCCCCGCCGGCGGGTTCCCGGCTCTGCGCCACTTCAGCCCGCGCGCCTCTCTCATCTGCGCAGCTTCCCGGCTTTGCGCGGCTCGGCTTTGCGCGCTCCGCGGTCTCCACGCTTAACCCTTTCGCGTCTGAACCACGGCCTACGCCAGCGTTCCCTATCTATTCACGCCCCGTGCTCTCTCTGCACGCGGCGGCTTCCGCGAGTAACACAGCGTAGCTTGCGTCTCCGCCACTAGGATTCAATCTAAGTTCCCCGGGCTAGCCTGGCGAATTCAACCCAGCGTACGTCTCCGCCCCACGATTTGGCTTCCCGTCCTTTGCTCCCCGGGCTAATCAGACGGATCCCAATCTGGCTTACGTCTCAGCTTCTGGTTTCAACTTTTCGCCCCCTATTCCCGGGCTAACTTGAGAACCCCAAAGTGGCTTTCGTCTCCGCCTTGGCCTGCCCCCCGCGGCTTCAATTTCCCTAACATTTTTCTCTACCCGGTATGTTTCCCCAAGCTTTCCTCCAACGATATTCCTCCCTCATTTCTCCTGGCCTCTCCCCACAGTCCGCGTCCGAGTCTGTTTGTTCTAGCTTTCACTTTCGCTTTCGACCTTAGAGATTTCTCCCAGCTTCCCCCCGTAGTCCGTATCTGAGTCTATGCCTAGGCTTTCAATAGCTTCTTCCGGCACCCTTTTTCGTCCGGCTTTTCCCTAGGCTGTTTGCTAGTCTGTCTCTCCGGTAATTTCCCACTTCTTCCCGTTTCTTCCCTCTTAAGTTTGCTATCCGTCCTAGGTTTCCTATCCGAGCTAGGTTTCCTAATCCGAGTCAGGTTTCCTATCCGAGTCACGGCACCATTATGTCGCTCCCCCTCCTCGTGGAGGAGCAACACAGGACCCTGCGCTGTTCTTTCGTCTGCTCGGCCCTCCCCGGGTTTGCTGCTGGTTCTTCCCGGGTTGGCTACTATCCCTTCCACCTCCGTGGAAGGGCAGTTCCCCCTGGCCGCATTCCCCACTTCCGCAGGGGAGCGGCACACCGCCGGCCGGCTCTCTGGGGGGCTGCACGGGTTCCCTTAGATGTTCCCCATAGATGTTCCTGGTGCATGCCGTCTCTCTCCTCCTTTATAGTCCTCCTCCGCCAATCCCAACTCGGCTGAGTACGCTGCTCTCCAATCAGGAGCAAGTCCTACAGTTAATTGGTTGAACTGGAGGCAGCTGTGCGGAAGCTGTTTACTTCTCTCCCAGCGCCATATTGTGGGAGAGCAGATGCATAGAATAAGTCCTAATTCGAGTAACTTAGTCTAGTCCGGTTGCTCCCCACAAAGGGAATCTAGATTGAGATTTAATAGCTAAAAGAAGGGCCATGGGGCCGGCACTGTGGTCTAGTGGGTTAAGGCCCTGGCCCGAAGCACCTGCATCCCATATTTGTGCTGGTTCGAGTCCCGGCTGCTTCACTTCCAATCCAGCTCTCTGCTATGGCCTGGGAAAGCAGTAGAAGATGCCCAAGTGCTTGGGTCCCTGCACCCACATGGGAGACCTGGAGGAAGCTCCTGGTCCCTGGCCTTGGACTGACTCAGCCCTGGCTGCTGTGGCCCTTTGGGGAGTGAACCAGCAGCTGGAGGTGTCTCTCTCTCTCTCTCTCTCTCTCTCTCTCTCCCCCTCTCCCTCTCCCTCTCCTCTAACTCTGCCTTTTAATAAATAAATAAATAAATAAATAAATGAAAAGAAGCCCCTTACGCTGCAGGATCCTGTCCTACTGTACATTTGTGTAACTAAACAAGGCATCTGTATCTTTTGGTGAGTGATGACTTCACAGTTTTCTCCAGGAACCTAGGAGATGTGGTTTGGAGGGGCTCAGCTGAACACACACACACATGCAGGCACACACCCTCACATCACACACAACACACAAATATGCACACACATGCTTGCACACACATACAGATGCTGGCACACACCCACACGTCACACACAACACACAAATGCACACACAAACTTATCTACACATACACATGGCCACATACTCACACATCACACAAATGCACACCACATGCTTGTACACATGTACACACAGGCACACACATGTACACACATGCTTACACACATGCATGCACACACGCAAACACATGCTTGTACACACATACAGACGCAGGCACACACCCACACGTCACACACAACACACAAATGCACACACACACACTCATGCTTACACACACAGGCACACAGCCACACCCCCTCACCCCACCTGGAGAATTTCTGAATGAAGAAGCCCGAAAGGTGTGTTTCAGTCCCCATCTCTGAAGACAGAAAATTGCCAGTAGCCTCAGAGTCAGCATTTCTCACACGTGATTCTCGGTGGTTTCCGTGGGTATTGCGGTATCTCTGCATGTCCACGTCTTGGTCACGCAGTTCTCTGTGTAAAATCTCTCCTTTTCACCTGAGCTTTGCCCTGAGCAGTCGTTGCCAGGAAAACCACTCTTTTGCATCCTAATTGCATTTCTCCCCAAACGTTGAGATAAATACATCACTGACAGCGTGGCTGAAGGCTCCTCTGTGTTTCCCTGAACGGTATCACCTTCCCCACGTGGGCAGACGCCGGCCTCAGGCCCAGGCACGGTGGGGGGTGGGCCAGGCAGGCCTGGGACCAGCCGCTCTCCCACCCAGCAGAAGGACTTCCGGGGAAGACAGGCGGGTGCTTTGCTGAGATCCCAAGAGGGCCAACCCGAAGACAAAGAAGGAAGACGTTTTCCACTGTGGGACACGTGAAGGGGCCTGAGGGTGGGGACATAGGATTCCTCACCTGGGGGAACCCCCTGAACTGTCCTCAGGCTGCCCACACCAGGACCCTCCCGGGCGCCGGCCGGCCACTCTGCAGCTGAGCCGGCATCCCCCAGCCATGAGCACCTCCGAGTTTGCTGCCAGCACCTGGGGTAGGCAGAGCAGGTGAGAAGCCGCCGAGTCACGCCCTGGGGCTGTGTGCACGCCGGCCGACGACAGACGTGGGTAGTAAAATGGTTCTCATTTTGCAAGTCAGCGTTGGGTAGGGGTGAGGAGTCACGTCAGGGTGACAACGTCGGGGTCGTTTCTGGGGCGCATAGGAGATCCCCTTTAATGCCCGCCTCTGGGACGCCTCTCCCTCGCAGGGCAAACCAGGACTCCCGGCCGCTCCAGACCATCGGGTCCCCCCCCCCCACCCAAGCCGCGGGAAACCCATGCAGAAACCGCTGCTGGCTCACAGACGTAGTCATCACACGGTGGTCACGGGGCAGGGGCGTCACTTCCTGTTAGTGCAAGGCCTCTCCTCCACCGAGATTCTTTAACCTGGCAGACGCCACGCGGAGGGAGCCAGAAACCCGTGTCACCTGCAGAGCCAGCTGCGCGTGGAACCGCAGACCCGGGGCCCGCGTGCGTTCTTTGTGTGACCACGTAGGACTCGTCGCGTCTTTTCCAGTCGGGTTTTTCTTTTTGCTGGGACGTGAGGTTCTCTGAGGTCTCCCCTCTCAGAAGGGCAACCCGGGTGTCAGCGCCCAGGCCCCTCCTCGTGCCTCCTAAGGCCAGGGACCACCAGGAGCCAGGGACCACCGGGAGCCAGGGACCACCGGGAAGGGGCATTTTGGCGCCAGAACCAGCCAGAGCGTCGGTCTCCCACGTCCCCTGTCACCTCCCTGGGTTTTATTTTAATTGCCATTCTCTCCTAAAGCACAGTGCCTATTAAATTATTCCTGGTGGTAAAATGTTTTGGGTAATTATTATAATTATGTGCTGTGAATTTTCATAATTAACGACCTCACTTCGGTGTCACTTGGCAAGGGGTGTTCCCGAGAGAATCGGATGATGGGGAAAGAATCGGATGATCCTGGGGAATCAGAGGGAAGAACGCGGTGGGGTCTTTCCTGGGCGTGGCAGAGCAGCAGGTGCACCTGACGGCGTGGCCGGCTTCAGCCCCGCCCAGCCCCTGCCACAGCCCTGCTGCTGCAGAAATCTGGGGAGTCAGCCAGTGAAGGGAGATTACACTCTGCTTGTCAAACAAGTGCAATAAATTTAAAATCATAAAAATAGTAGATAATAGAATAACAACCCCGGAGGTTGGGCAGACCCAGGGCGAGGGGATGTGGCGGCTCCGTGTGTCTCCGTCTTTCCATAGCATCTGCAGGGTTGGCATCATCTTCAGACTCCGTAGGGTCGCAGGTTCGAGTCCTGGCTGCTCCACTTCTCACCCAGCTTCCTGCTAATGTGCCTGGCAAAGTAGCAGAGGTGACCCAAGCCCTTGGGCCCCTGCACCCACATGGGAGACCTGGAAGAAGCTCTGGGCCCCTAGCTTCAGCCTGGCCTAGCCCTGGCTGTTGTGACCATCTGGGGAATGAATCAGTGGATGGAAGATCTCTCTCTCTCTGTGTGTCTCTCAAATAAATAAAAACAAATCCTTAAGACAAAAGTTTAAAATCTCCGTGTTTGCAATACTTGGATGTTTAAATAGTTGAAGTAAGCATATGGTAATGGAACTGAAGGGTTTGTGCACCTTTTGGGAATCACTGGGTTTGGACTGCACATCCCAAACATGGTCCTGACCTGGCTGGGCTTAACCCCAGGCCTGCATGGACACAGGAAATGCAGCCATAATTCTGACGGATGGGGTTTGGTTTTCTGATCCCGGTACAAGTGTACAGCGGGGTCTCAGTATCCACCGGGGAGGGGTTCCAGGACCCCCCTCGGGTGCCAGAATCTACGGGTGCCTGAGTCCCTTCCATGAAGCCCAGTGGTGTTTGCTTGGAAGCCACGGCCATGCCCTGTGCGCTTTACGCCACCTCCTGGTTACTTACGGCACCTCAGGCTGCGCCTGGGCTGGGCTCGTGCTGGGCTGGGGCTGGGCTGGGCCTGGACTGGGCTTGTGCTGGGCTGGGGCTGGGCTGGGCTGGGGCTGGGCTGGGCTCACGCTGGGCCCTTGCTGGGCCCGTGCTGGACCTGTGCTGGGCTCTCATTCGTACCAACGAGGACTCAGGAGCTCAGTGTGTGCTCAGTACAGGCAGAACTCCGGGAAAATACTTGGGTCCACGGCTGCTGAATCCGTGGAAGCCGGGGTCAGTGTGCATCTGCTTTTGCCTTTTTCAACTTTTGTGCCTCGGTGGAAAGAGCCGAGTCTGGTTGGAGGGGCTGCACCGGCCACGTTCGCACTCGGTGCTGGCCTAGCGTGAGGGGGAGCCGTGGTGAAGGCGATGCTACGGCCGCAACCACCGGGCTGGCTCTGGTTAATTGTCTGCGACATGAACGCGACGTGGGCCTCGGGGTGTGCGTGGTGGCCCTGTGCCAGTGCCGGGCAGTGGGGGAGAACGTTACAGGTGTGTAAACTCAGCTGGGCTTCCGTGTGGACTACTGGATCACTCCTGGGCCACGCCTCTAAGCTTCGTGGCCAGCAGCGTGGCTTCAGGTGTCCGATGAGCTCGGCGCTCCTCAGGGTGGAGCTGGTCTTGATTAACTGATGCAGAATATTCCCGGTTCAGTCCTTCCCACCTTGGGATCACGGTGACGGATCACGGATCACGGGTTCCGGCGCACAGGGCGCTGGGCCGGGAAACAAGATGCGCTCTCCTTGGTCCTTGGTGTGGCTGGGCGTCCTTGACCTCTTGCTGACATGGAGTGGGGGACCTGCCCGTCACACCCTGCCCGCCGCCCTGTTCCGTCCCTGTAACCTGTCACTTCTAGATTGTTGGCGAAGGTGGATCACACGGTGTGTGGCCGTTTGAGGCTTGCTTTCCTCACTCCTCATTCCTTCTAATCTGTTTTTAAGTCATTTTTAATTATGCAAATAATACAGGAATCGATTCCTTTGAGAAAAAAATGAATCGTTGCAGGAAGGCTGGAGCCCTTGCCACTCAGGCTGGCCCACGCCACCCTCCGCTCAGCTGTCCACCCAGGCGTGAACCAGCCCGCTTCCCGCCCCGCGTGTGGGGCCCGGGGATCTCTTTCTGGTCTCTAGTCGTGTTTGCTGTCTTGTCCCCAGCGTGGCTCTGACTCTGCTGTGCGTCGCTGTGCCCCGAGCTTGGAGCATCTGTAAGTGTGTGGTGTGAGCGAGGGCGGGAGGAGGGGCTGGGTACGATGCCGACTCGGCCCTGCCTCCAGTGCTCACCTCCCGACCCTCACTCTGGGGCGGGACGGTGATGAGTGTGTTCTGATAACTGGGAATTTGTGCTTCTTAGGACTTGGCTCTCCCAGGGGCTGAGCGTCACTTCCTCCTGCCCTGCCCGGGGCCACAGGAGACGCCTGTTCCTGGGGCGTCTGATTTTGGGAAGCGGGGGCTGGCACAGCGGGAGGGAAGTGAGCACACACAGCCAGCCCCTGGCTCTCTGCCACGCGGAGAACTGGTGCGCAAGCTCCCCCACTTCAGCTGATCCTGTGGCTTGGTGCTGTGGTTTTGTGGCTTTTTTATTTTTCATTCAAAATTAAATTATCTGGAACAAGGAAGCCGCAACTGTTACACAGTGGGCAATCGGTGACATTTAAACGTCATTATCTTACATTCTCCTGGAGGGGTGGGCTGGTAATTAAAAACGAGAACCCTCCCCCACGGCAGCAGCAGCGGTCTGGACACCTGGCGTTGGAAATCGCCCGTCCTGTCACCCGATGCTGGCTTCCTCTGCGTCTGGATGTTTGAAGACTGTGCTGACCCACCTGGTGCCTGCTGTGTAGACTGTGCTGACCCGCCTGGTGCCTGCTGCGTAGACAGGGCCTTGACTGACAGTAGCCTGCGGATGCTCGTGGCTGTGACGCAACGCCTGTTTTAGAGACCAGCTCGAGGAGTCCGCGGTCCGTTTCTCACCTCGGTGTTCAGAAGGAGGTCTGAGCCCGCGTCTGTCCCCCAGTGACCCCCGGTGACGTCCAGGCTTGCAGCTGGGTAGGCAGATTTCAGCTTACAATATTCTGAGGTCGGAGACCCCGGACCACACCTGCTTAACCTTGGGAAGAAATTCCCACGTGCCGACTTAGGGGCCGTGCTTTCTATCGTAATGGTACTGTGTGCAAGGCCCCAGGGAGAGGCCAGAGGCTGAGCCGTGGCACTGAGGCACCGGCACCGGTCCTTGGCGGGGACCTGGTGGGTCCTTTTCAGGATTCTGGGTGTGGGAGGCTCAGGGCGTGTGAAGGAGCGGAGCCGACCCCACGAGCCTCTGTCAGTGCTGCTGAGGTCGGAGAGAAATGAGGAACGGAGGGCTCAGTCGTGGCTCTCCAGAGACGGGACTTCTGCCGAGAGGTGAACTGGGGCTGCTGACCGACTCGGTGGGCTGGGGCCTGCGGCTCGGGCGAGCTGGGGCTGCTGACCGACTCGGTGGGCTGGGGCCTGCGGCTCCGGCGTGGCCGACGGCTGCTGGGCTGGCGTTCTTGGGCTGCTCCCGCCAAAGAAGGCGAAGGCTCCTCGTGTGCACGAGGAGGTTGGAAACCCCGAATCCTCGTTTAAGGCTCAGATTTCCCCATGGCCAGAAGGGACAGCCTGCTTGGCTCTGGCCCCCGGAAGACTCCAGGTCTTTTGTGCCTGGAGCTGACAAGGGTTAGGGCAGCCACTGCCACCGCCCATCCCACCCGTCCCACATGCCTGCTGCACAGCTGGTCCCTGGCTTCCACCTTGGACTGGACAGGGTGCTGGGGGCGGGGGCCGTGGCTGGGTGTTCTTAGGGAGGGAGGGCATGCTGGGGGGAGGGGCCGTGGCTGGGTGTTCTTAGGGAGGGAGAAAGGGAGG